>NC_036856.1:34267579-34270258 GCF_002910315.2 Salvelinus sp. IW2-2015 | reverse complement strand
GGTAGGGAGGTGGAGGAGGAGGGGTAGGGAGGTGAGGAGGGGTAGGGAGGTGGAGGAGGAGGGTTAGGGGTAGGTGAGGTGGAGGAGGAGGAGTAGGGGTAGTGAGGTGGAGGAGGGGATAGAGAGGTGGAGGAGGAGGGTAAGGGAGGTGGAGGGGGAGGAGGGGTAGGGTAGTGAGGGTGGAGGAGGGGATAGAGAGGTGGAGGAGGAGGGGTAGGGGGGGAGGAGGAGGGGTAGGGGGGGAGGGGAGGGGTAGGGAGGTGCGGAGGGGTATGGAGGTGGAGGAGGAGGGGTAGGGGTAGGTGAGGTGGGAGGAGGGGATAGAGAGTGGAGGGGTAGGGAGGTGGAAGGAGGAGGAGTAGGGGTAGTGAGGTGGAGGAAGGGGATAGAGAGGTGAGGAGGAGGGGTAGGGAGGTGGAGGAGGAGGGTAGGGGTGTGAGGTGGAGGAGGGGATAGAGAGGTGGGAGGAGGAGGGGTAGGGGGTGAGGACGGAGGGGTAAGGGGTGGAGGAGGAGGGGATAGAGAGGTGGAGGGTAGGGGTAGGGGGTGGAGGAGGAGGGAGTGGGGTAGTGAGGTGGAGGAGGGGATAAGAAGAGGTGGAGGAGGAGGGTAGGGAGGTGGAGGAGGGAGGGGTACGGGTAGTGAGGTGGAGGAGGGGATAGAAGAGGAGGATGGGGGGGGGGTAGGGGGTGAGGAGGAGGGGTAGGGGGGTGGAGGAGAGAGGGATTAGAGAGGTGGAGGGTAGGGGTGGAGGAGGAGGGGTAGGGGTAAGGGAGGTGGAGCAGGAGGAGTAGGGTAGTGAGGGGAGGAGGGATAGAGAGGTGGGAGGAGGAGGGTGGGAGGTGGAGGAGGAGGGGTAGGGGTAGTGAGGTGGAGGAGGTGATAGAGAGGTGGAGGAGGAGGGGTTAGGGGGTGGAGGAGGAGGGGTAGGGGGTGGAGGAGGAGGGGATAGAGAGGTGGAGGGGTAGGTAGGGGGTGGGAGGAGGAGGGGTAGGGGAGTGAGGTGGAGGAGGGATAGAGAGGTGGAGGGTAGGTAGGGGGGGAGGGAGGGTAGGGTAGTGAGGTGAGAGGGATAGAGAGTGAGAGGGGTAGGGGTAGGGGTGGAAGAGGAGGGGATAGAGAGGTGGAGGGTAGGGGTAGGGTGGAGGAGGAGGGTCAGGGAGGTGGAGGAGGAGGGGATAGAGAGGTGGAGGGGTAGGGGGTGGGGAGGAGGGGATAGAGAGGTGGAGGGTAGGGAGGTGGAGGAGGGTGTGGAGGAGGAGGGGTAGGGGTGGAGGAGGAGGGGATAGAGTTTTCTAAAACATCTGTGGAATAATACTATTACTTTGGATTGTCTAATTAACTTGCAAAACTGCAACGTTTCAAAAAGTCTGTCTTTGTTGTTTTTTGGTCCACACAGTCTTTTGACACCCAACACAAAAGCAGCAAGGAGGAGGGGTGTGGAGGAGGAGGGGTAGGGGGGTGGAGGAGGAGGGGATAGAGTTTTCTAAAACATCTGTGGAATAATACTATTACTTTGGATTGGTCTAATTAACTGCAAAACTGCAACGTTTCAAAAGTCTGTCTTTGTTGTTTTTTGGTCCACACAGTCTTTTGACACCCAACACAAAAGCAGCAACATGTTTTCCAATGCAAGAAATCCACACACAACCCTCTCATGCATGTCACATCTTAATGCCTTATGCCTCTCTGTGTTCGTCAGGTCCCTGAATGCTAGTATTTGGATTGTGTGCACTGTGGAAGCCACAGCCACTGAATAGGACCTCCAAATGGCTCCCTATTTCCTACATAGTACACTAATTCTGAGCAGAGCCCTATGGGCACAATATAGGGAATGTGGTGCCATTTGGGACACAGCCTCTGTGTTGCGTAGGAGAGCACACATGAAAGGGATTAACCATTTACCACAGACTGTATCTAGCTAGGACCCCTTTGAAGCCAATGAAGAGCCTCAGGCTCCATGTAAAAAAAAGACCTCAGCTTGGAAACACATGGAGCCTCTAATGAACGTCATTACATCACTTTCCAAATAAATCTAATCTGGAGGGTCTGAGAGAGACTGCCGATGGATTGGCTAACTGCAGGCTAGCCCTGGTCAGGAGGTTCCTGGCTGAACGTGTTCAATGTGTTCACTAAGGCTTTGTTGTGTCACCTAGAGAGCACTTAATGCAACATGTTGCCAGTAAAGCATTGGAACCAATCATTTACTGGGAGTTTTTATAATATGATCAGCTGTATTTTTTGGGGCCAAATTAGATTGGCCCGTCAAGTGTTCCATTTTAGGGTGACCCACAATAAAAATATGAAATGCCTCTAAATTGAATCGCTGCTGAGGGCATTGACAGGTTTGCGGTTTGCTCTGAAACACATGATACTCAGGTTCACCTGGGCCGAAGAGAGAGATGGAGAGAGGAAGAGCGAGAGACTAGTAGCACATGACAACAGAGAGAATGTCTTAATTCTCTTCTATAGTACTTACTATGGTGATATCAGTCTCACTCACTGACTGCTCTGCTCTTCTTGTAACCTCCACTCAGACATGTCTGACCCAGGGCTGAGAAAGCAGACTGCTGTATACACACATACACCTGAGAAAGCAGATCGCTGCAGACACACACACACCTGAGAAAGCAGATCGCTGCAGACACACACACACCTGAGAAAGCAGATCGCTGCAGA
>NC_036856.1:34265849-34267328 GCF_002910315.2 Salvelinus sp. IW2-2015 | reverse complement strand
TAACAACACAGCACCTAACCTGCTTTAAAGGCATCTCGACACACCTAGTATCATACTGCTGTAACAACCAGACCTAAAACCTGGCTTTTGAGGTATCTGGACCCACCTACGTATTCATACTGCTGTAACAAACACAGCCACCTAAACCTGCTTTAGAGGCATCTGGACACCCACTAGTATCATACTTGCTGTAACCAAACACCAGCACCTAAACCTGCTTTAGAGCATCTGAACACACCTAGTACATACTGCTGTAACAACACAGCACCTAAACCTGCTTTATGAGGCATCTGACACACCTAGTATCATACTGCTGAACAAACACAGCACCTAAACCTGCTTTAGAGCATCCTGACACCACCTATAGCATATGCTGCTAACAACACAGCCACTAAACCTGCTTTAGAGGCATCTGGACCACCTTAGATATCACACTGCGTTAACGAACACAGCACCTAAACCGCTTTTTTAGGCATTCTGACACACCGGTTAGGGATCCATGGACCAAGGTGTTCTTTATAAGTGTGTTGAAATTGGGCGACCAGATTCTGTCCTGCTACCACAGCATTCAAAATCTGTAATGCAGTTACTTTTGGAGGTCGTGTCAGCGAAAAGCGAGATCGCTGGGCAGACACCACACACCACACCTGAGAAAGACAGATCGCTGCGCAGACCACAACACCCACACCACCTGAGAAAAGCAGAATCGCTGCCAGAAACACACGATCGACAACGCTGAGAAAAGCTAGAGGTACGCTGTGCAGACCCACACACCACACCTGAGAAAGCAGATCGCCTGCAGCACACACCCCACACCACCACACCTGAGGAAAGCCGAGATCGCTGCCAGGGACACCACCCACACACACACCTGAGAAGCCAGGATGCGCTGCAGACACACACACCACCTGAGCACAAGCCAGATCGCCTGCTCAGGGAACACACACACAAAACCTGAGGAAAGCAGATCTGGCAGACACAAACACACCTGAGAAAGCAGATCGCTGCAGACACACACACACCTGAGAAAGCAGATCGCTGCAGACACACACACACCTGAGAAAGCAGATCGCTGCAGACACACACACACACCTAAGAAAGCAGATCGCTGCAGATGGAGGTCTAAAACTCTCCAAGCCCCATCTGAAGAAAGCCTAGTTAACTGTTAAATGATACAGAATACCATGTTGTCCCACTTCATGCCACATTTAAGGTATTTTGTGTGCATCGGGAGTCACTAGTGTTCCCATGACTCCCAGCTGCCTGCCTCTGTCTCTACTCACAGCCATTACAGTCCAACTGCAAATCTTAGCTGTCTGCATGCCTGGGGCTATGCTAAGGCTTATACCATACTGTGGCTATGCTAAGGCTTATACCATACTGTGGCTATGCTAAGGCTTATACCATACTGGGGCTATGCTAAGGCTTATACCATACTGGGGCTATGCTAAGGCTTATACCATACTGGGGCTATGCTAA
>NC_036856.1:34263390-34265293 GCF_002910315.2 Salvelinus sp. IW2-2015 | reverse complement strand
GGCTATGCTAAGGCTTATACCATACTGGGGCTATGCTAAGGCTTATACCATACTGGGGCTATGCTAAGGCTTATACCATACTGGGGCTATGCTAAGGCTTATACCATACTGGGGATATGTTTTTTGCGGTTGGCTACTATGTTTTCATAAGCTGGCTTTATGTACTGTAAGGATGAAAGTGTCAGGTATTGCAAATGTATGTTGTTAATTATATAGATTAGAACAGACAGGAATGTAGATGTATGTTGTTTATTATATAGATTAGAACAGATAGGAATGTAGATGTCTGGTTTGTACCAGCTGTGGATGTTTAGGACTTCCAGCCACACACTGGAGTGTTCCTCACACAGAAATGCTCATCTTTCACACAGAACTATTTAGAGGAACCAGTGCAGCACTGCAGCGTCTMTCACACCTCTGGCCATATTGGCCCAGCCCCAGCATCCTCTCTGTTTAGCAACAAATTACCAACATTTTTTCCTACCTCCTCATCCACTCCTTCCTCTGCTCCTCCTCCCCTTCTTCCTCTCCTCCTCCTTCTCTTCTTCTCCTCCTCCTCCTCCTCCCCCTTCCTCTCCTCCTCCTTCCCCCTCTTCCTGCCCCTCTTCCTCCTGTCCCGTTTCTAATTAATGCAGTCCAGAAGTGACGTCTGATCCTTGGCTCCCCACTCTATACAGCCCTCCTCTCTGTCTGTCCCCATCCCCACTCTATACACTGTAAGAGTGGAATGGGACAGACGAGAGGAGGGTTGGTATAGCAGTGGCGTGAATGGGACAGACAGAGAGGAGGGCTGTTATAGAGTGCGGAATTGTGGGACAGACAGAGAGGAGGGTTGTATAGAGTGGGGATGGGGCAGGACAGCGAGAGGGGCTGTTTATAGAGTGGGGATGGGGACAGACAGAGAGGTGGCTGTTAATAAGAGTGGGGATGACAGACAGAGAGGAGGGTTGTATAGAGTGGGGATGGGGACAGACAGAGAGTAGGTTGTATAGAGTGGGGATGGGGAAGACAGAGAGGGTGGCTGTATAGAGTGGGGATGGGGACAGACAGAGAGGAGGGTTGTATAGAGTGGGATGGGACAGACAGAGAGGAGGTTTGTATAGAAGTGGGGATGGGGACAACAGAGAGGGTGGCTGTATGATGGGGATGGGGACAGACAGAGAGGAGGTTGTATAGAGTGGGGAGTGGGCGACAGACAGAGAGGAGTTGTATAGAGTGGGGATGGGGACAGACAGAGGAGGGTGGGTACTATAGAGTGGGGATGGCATAGACAGAGAGGAGGGTTGTATAGATGTGGGAGTGTGGACAGACAGAGAGGAGGGTTGTATAGAGTGGGGATGGGACAGACAGAAAAATTGTATAGAGTTGGGATGGGACAGACGAGAGGAGGTGTTGTATAGACGTGGGGATGGGGACAGGACAGAGAGGGAGTGCTAAGAGTGAGGAGTGGGACAGCAGAGGAGGTGTATAGGACGTGGGGATGGGGACAGGACAGAGAGGATGTGTATAGAGTGTGGGATGGGACACAGAGAGGATGTTGTATAGAGTGGGGATGGGACAGAAGAGAGGAGGGCTTGATAGAGTGGGGATGAGGGACAGACAGAGAGAGAGGGCTGTATGAGTGGGGATGGGGACAGACAGAGAGGAGGGCTGATAGAGTGGATGGGGACAGACAGAGGAGGAGGGTGTATAGAGTGGGGATGGGGACAGACAGAGAGGATGTTGTAGAGAGTGGGGATTGGGGACAGACAGAGAGGAGGGCTGTATAGAGTGGGATGGGACAGACAGAGAGGAGGGTTGTAATGAGTTGGGGATGACAGACAGAGAGCGAGGGCTGTATAAGTGGGGACGGAGCCAACGGATCCAACGTCACTTCTGGACTGCATTAGATTAGAAACGGGCA
>NC_036856.1:34260231-34263365 GCF_002910315.2 Salvelinus sp. IW2-2015 | reverse complement strand
CCCTCCTCTCTGTCTGTCCCCAGCCCCACTCTATACAGCCCTCCTCTCTGTCTGTCCCCATTCCCACTCTATACAACCCTCCTCTCTGTCTGTCCCCATTCCCACTCTATACAACCCTCCTCTCAGACTTGGGCTCTGCAGTCTACCGCTAACAGGCTCCAGATGTGGCCTGTCTCTGTCAAACACACCCCTTGTTGAGTAACTATGACATGATTGGGAAAGATAGAAAGTAGACTGTGAAGAAAGAGGCAAGAAATGTAGCCACCAAAACACATAACACATCTAAGTACAGTACATCTCTTGTACAATAATTAAATACATCTCTTGTACAATAATTAAATACATCTCTTGTACAAGAATGAAATACATCTCTCGTACAAGAATGAAATACATATTGCAAATTTGCCTCCTACAACGTAAGACAACCACAGTGACCACACTGGGTTTAGCAAACTTGGGACATGTTTTCACCAGCCTCTAACTACCCTTTTCAGGATGCACTGGGGTCAAGAGATGCAGCTCCTCTCCTCGCCATAGACTCTGGCGCTGGGCCAAACCTCAGCCCTTTATCCAGATGACTGATCTGGAAGGGATTATTCTCCATGTTTTTTCTGATATTTACATTAGCCAGTGTTCTCTTCGTTAGCAAGAGGTCCACACGTGTCTGGCGAAGGTCAGTGGGATGTTAGATGGCTCTTCCAGCTGGACTAGAACTCTGCTGCTGCAGGCCTGCTACACAGAGCTGGGTGGCAAAACACTGTGTACAATTACATTGTTTGCTAAGAGTCCCGAAAATTAGAAACGAGCATGGAAAAATGTCATTTCATTACTCAGCCCCCTGGTGTTGAGTATTCCCTCCAAGCCAACTTCCAAATAGATAAACAGGTTGTTGAGATACGTAGTTGTTTCTAGTTGTCACCTGATGCCTCTAGTTTGTGTTGCGTTATGTAAGGAAGCATGTTGCGTCACTTCACACATCCACTATTAGTTTGCTGTTGTATTTGTGCTGTTGCCAGTGTCTTCTGTCTGTTTTGTCTTAAATGTTTATTGTATTTTTTATCCCAGCCCGTCCCCACAGGAGGCCTTTTGCCTCTTGCCAAGCAGTCAATGTAAATAGTAKTTGTTTCTTAATTGGTAGCCTGTTTAAATAAAGGTTAAATAAAACATGTAAAAAATAGAATCAGCCCAGGTTAAATGGATGGATTCATCAGTATACTGTATTTACACCGGATTGGTTGGGATAACACACTACAGTCAGGTAAATACCGTACATGGATACAAGAGTGTACTGTATATGAAGCAAACAAAGGTCCCATACTTTAGAATACTGCTGCTGGGCAAAACGTATACTATAGTGTGAGAGACACACACAGAATATGGCCCCCAAATACTATACCATGTGTGACCTCATTTCTTTACCTACAGCAGTAAATAGCCTAGGACTATGGCTTGTGAATACTGGGAAAGGAATGTATGTTTTTATTGCCTTGTTCATACAACACGAAATTAGCATTTTGACATACATTTCATTGCCTCATTACTTTTTTAGTAACATGAAACATTGCATGTGATAATTACATTGTTCAGTTTAATGTGCTCAACTTTCATTGAGGGAATTTCCCCTTGGTTCCTTCATGGTTCCTTCATGTCATTTCCTTTATAAAGCATGTGATGCCACTACTTACCCCATCCTTACATCACCAATACACAGTCATCTATGACCCCCTGCATTCCTGCTGTCAAAACAGGTTGAAAAGAACTGTCTGATGGGTGGGGATCATCTCTCCCCTCATAGACGTACTTTACCCTGACGTGTGTATGCTATTGACCACTCTCTCTCTCACTCTCTCTCCTCTCCCCTTTCTCCTTCTCTCTCTCTGCTCTTTCTCGCTCTCGCTCTCGCTCTCTTTCTCTCTCTCTCACTCTCTCTCCTCTCCCCTTTCTCCTTCTCTCTCTGCTCTTTCTCGCTCTCGCTCTCGCTCTCGCTCTCGCTCTCTCTGCTCTATTCTATCTCATCGCTTCTCTTTCTCTCAACTCTCACTCTCGTCTCCTTCTCCCCTTCTCTCTCTCTTTCCTTTTCTATCTCTCTCTCTCTCTCATCTTTCTCATCTCTTTCTCTTGCTGCTCTTGCTCGCTCTCTTGTCTGCGCTCTACTCTCTCTCCGTGCTCCCCCTTTCTCCCTCTTGTCCTGCTACCCTCACTCCTCCCGTCCTCTCCCCCATCTCTCTCATCTCTTTCTATTGCTCTTGTCCATTTCATCTCTTCCCATCTGCAGGGTTGCCAGCGCCTGATCGGTTAAACGTCAGGGGGAGCTGAGAGATCCTGCGTTGAAATAGGTAGAGTGGTGTTTTTTTCTGCACAATTAGGCTTTGAGGTGGATTAGCAGACCTGTTTAGGCCAGCGTCTGATTGCCGAGGCAGACCGAATTTGACGACAGCAGACGATTGAGTATAGACACACGAGAACCAGACAGACCGAGAACAGACCAGATTCAGACATGTCAGATAGGACATTACGACCAGACCGAGAGTATCGAGACTACGAGCGAGGACAGACAGACAGACAGACAGACAGACAGACAGACAGCAGACAGACAACAGGGACGAGCAGCAGCAGACAGCAGCCAGACAGAGACGACCGAGCAGAAGCACAGACACTTAGACAAACACTGACACCCCACGATCCCATAGTCAATTAATATAATAAGACATCACCCAATAGTCATAACATCACCAGCGACATTAACTGTGTTCACCACTGCTCGCATTGGTTCCCACTGTCTGGTCATGCTCCCTTAATTTATGGGAGAGGTAGTTGATGTACTCTCTTTTAATCTTCTCCAAGCCTGTTGATGGTAAGAGAGAAGATGGCCCTGTGCTACCGCCCCCCCCTCAGGAGATGGTTCCACAACTATCTGTGTGGCTTAGACAACAATAACCCAATGGCTGGGGATGCACCTTCAACCCTAACTGTCAGAACTCAGTCTTCCTGCTGCTCCGCTGAGCGTGTTGATTAATTACTTCACTGGGGTCCTGACTGTGAAGTATTACAGCACTCAGTTGGATGCCCCGGTCCAGCTCCTAGCCTACCAGCACACCTTCTCTCTGTCAGAACATGCTCTAATGCCTTTGCTC
>NC_036856.1:34248322-34259792 GCF_002910315.2 Salvelinus sp. IW2-2015 | reverse complement strand
TGTTAGATCCTAGAGGAGAGACCCGTCGACTGTTAGATACTAGAGGAGAGACCAGTCAGACTGTTAGAACTAGAGGAGAGACCAGTCAGGAGTTAGATACTAGAGGAGAGACCCAGTGGACTGTTAGATACTAGACGGAGAGACCAGTTCATGCTGTTAGATACTAGAGGAGAGACCCAGTCAGCTGTTAGAACTAGAAGGAGAGACCCAGTCAGGCTGTTAGAACTAGAGGAGAGAGCATCAGACTGTAGAACTGAGGAGAACCAGTCAGACTGTTAGATACTAGAGGAGAGACCAGTCAGACTGTTAGATACTAGAGGAGAGACCAGTCAGACTGTTAGATACTAGAGGAGAGACCCAGTCAGGCTGTTAGATATAGAGGAGAGACATAGATAGACTGTTAGATACTAAGGAGAGACCAGTCAGAGCTGTTAGATACTAGAGGAGAGACCCAGTCAGGCTGTTAGATACTAGAGGAGAGACCCAGTCAGACTGTTAGATACTAGAGGAGAGACCATCGGGCTGTTAGAAACTAGAGGAGAGACCCAGTCAGACTGTTAGATACTAGAGGAGAGACCAGTCAGGCTGTTAGATACTAGAGGAGAGACCCAGTCAGACTGTTAGATACTAGAGGAGAGACCCAGTCAGACTGTTAGATACTAGAGGAGAGACCCAGTCAGACTGTTAGATACTAGAGGAGAGACCCAGTCAGACTGTTAGATACTAGAGGAGAGACCCAGTCAGACTGTTAGATACTAGAGGAGAGACCAGTCAGGCTGTTAGATACTAGAGGAGAGACCCAGTCAGACTGTTAGATACTAGAGGAGAGACCAGTCGACTGTTAGATACTAGAGGAGAGACCCAGTCAGACTGTTAGATACTAGAGGAGAGACCCAGTCAGCTGTTAGATACGAGGAGAGACCAGATCAGACTGTTAGATACTAGAGGAGAGACCAGTCAGACTGTTAGATACTAGAGGAGAGACCCAGTCGGCTGTTAGATACTAGAGGAGAGACCCAGTCAGACTGTTAGATACTAGAGGAGAGACCCAGTCAGACTGTTAGATACTAGAGGAGAGACCCAGTCAGACTGTTAGATACTAGAGGAGAGACCCAGTCAGACTGTTTAGATACTAGAGGAGAGACCCAGTCAGACTGTTAATACTAGAGGAGAGACCCATCAGACTGTTAGATACTAGAGGAGAGACCCGTCAGACTGTTAGATACTGGGAGAGACCAGTAAGACTGTTAGATACTAGAGGAGAGACCCGTCAGATGTTAGATCTAGGGAGAGACCCAGTCAGCTGTTAAGACTAGAGGAGAGACCCAGTCAGACTGTTAGATACTAGAGAGAGAGCCAGTCAGACTGTTAGAATACGGGGAGCGACCAGTCAGACTGTTGATACTAGAGGAGGCCCCAGTCAGCTGTTAGATACTAGAGGAGAGACCCAGTCAGGCTGTTAGATACTAGAGGAGAGACCCAGTCAGGCTGTTAGATACTAGGGAGAGACCCGGTCAGACTGTTAGATACTAGAGGAGAGACCCAGTCAGACTGTTAGATACTAGAGGAGAGACTAGTCACTGTTAGAGACTAGAGGAGAGACCCAGTCAGACTGTTAGATACTAGAGGAGAGACCCAGTCAGACTGTTAGATACTAGAGAGAGACCCAGTCAGACTGTTAGATACTAGAGGAGAGACCCAGTCAGGCTGTTAGATACTAGAGGAGAGACCAGTCAGACTGTTGATACTAGAGGAGAGACCCAGTCAGACTGTTAGATACTAGAGGAGAGACCAGTCAGACTGTTAGATACTAGAGGAGAGACCCAGTCGCTGTTTTAGAACTAGAGGAGAGACCCAGTCAGACTGTTAGATACTAGAGGAGAGACCCAGTCATGCTGTTAGATACTAGAGAGGAGAGACCAGTCAGACTGTTAGATACTAGAGGAGAGACCAGTCAGACTGTTAGATACTAGAGGAGAGACCCAGAAGCTGTTAGATACTAGAGGAGAGCAGTCAGGCTGTTAGTACTAGAGGAGAGACCGTCAGATGTTAGATACTAGAGGAGAGACCCAGTCAGACTGTTAGATACTAGAGGAGAGCCAGTCAGGCTGTTAGATCTAGAGAGAGACCAGTCAGACTGTTAGATATAGAGGAGAGACCCAGTCGGGCTGTTAGAATAGAGGAGAGACCCAGTCAGGCTGTTAGATACTAGAGGAGAAGACCCAGTCAGACTGTTAGATACTAGAGGAGAGACCCAGTCGACTGTTAGATACTAGAGGAGAGACCCAGTCAGTGTTAGATATAGAGAGAGACCAGTCATGCTGTTAGATACTAGAGGAGAGACCCAGTCAGACTGTTAGATACTAGAGGAGAGACCAGTCATGCTGTTAGATACTGAGGAGAGACCCAGTCAGACTGTTAGATACTAGAGGAGAGACCCAGTCAGACTGTTAGATACTAGAGGGAGACCCAGTCATGCTGTTAGATACTAGAGGAGAGACCCAGTCAGACTGTTAGATACTAGAGGAGAGACCCAGTCAGACTGTTAGATACTAAGAGGAGAGACCCAGTCATGCTGTTAGATACTAGAGGAGAGACCCAGTCATCTGTTAGATACTAGAGGAGAGACCCAGTCAGACTGTTAGATACTGAGGAGAGACCAGTCAGACTGTTAGATACTAGAGAGAGACCCAGTCTGCTGTTAGATACTAGAAGGAGAGACCCAGTCAGACTGTTAGATACTAGAGGAGAGACCCATCTAGACTGTTAGATACTAGAGGAGAGACCCAGTCAGACTGTTAGATACTAGAGGAGAGACCCAGTCAGACTGTTAGATACTAGAGGAGAGACCCAGTCAGACTGTTAGATACTAGAGGAGAGACCCAGTCAGACTGCTTAGATACTAGAGGAGAGACCAGTCAGACTGTTAGATACTAGAGGAGAGACCCAGTCATGCTGTTAGATACTAGAGGAGAGACCAGTCAGGCTTCATCCATCAAACCTAAGAGTTTTACTGTAACAAGCTGGCCAGTCTTGTTACATGGTGTGAGTGGGTTTTACTATAGACAGACATTAGTATCCACTTTAAATGCCCATCTTGTGATATTTACAGCCGTCACTCTAGCCTGTACTGTGTTCTGGAGGCTCTCATATTACCTCTCAAGTCCTGTGGAGCCGATAGGTTTGATGGTTGGATGTATGGAGGTGCAGGTCGGTGGTGGTGCAGCGGTTAACGATCCTTCTCCTGTGCTTGTGTTTCCCAGGGTGACCGTGGTCCTGCAGGTCCGTTGGGTGCTCCTGGGGAGATGGGGTCCAGGGTAAGTACAGAACTAAGTACACAATGTCTATATGCACCACTTAGAGAGAGTGTCTGGAAGCATTACACTGGTGGCATGTTGGCAGCTCAGTCCCTGCCTCCCAGGGGTTTGGAGGCATATCAAAAGCACTTTTTGTTTTCTTAGTTTCTGTCTTTTCTGTGGTTGATCAACTGTAACTCTGAACCTCAAGGCAGTATCTATACATGATGTAACTACTGTATGGCTCTGTCCCATATCTCAATATAAATGCTATTTCCTCTTTAGTGTTCAGGACACCTATCTTAGAGTTCTGTACACTATCCTCCTATGTTCTCTTCCCCTGTCTGTCTGTGAATGCTTTTCTGTAGTCCCTCTCTCTGTGTCTGTCTGTGAATGTTCTTCTGTAGCCTTGACCTGTGTCCCTCTCTCTCTGTGTCTGTCTGTGAATGCTCTTCTGTAGCCTTGACCTGTGTCTCTCCCTCTCTCTCTCTGTCTGTCTGTGAATGCTCTTCTGTAGCCTTGACCTGTGTCTCTCCCTCTCTCTCTCTCCGTATGGTTAATCCCTGTTTGTGTCTGTGAGCGTTCTAGTGTAGCTGATCTTTGTGAGCACTGCAGTGTTCTGTGGAGTGTCTGGAGACAGAGAGAGACTGGTTGATGTTCCTTGCTGGCTTAGGGCCTGTGGACAGACAGCTCCAGGTTTGTGTCTTTGGTCACCAGCCCTGAGCTTCTGGCTGGCTGGCTGGCTCCCTGGCTGATCGTCTGGCTGCTGACTGGCTGCTTGTCTCCTTGGCTGGCTGGCTGGCTGGCTGACTGGCTGACTGGCTGCCTGTCTCCTTGGCAGCCTCGCTGGCTGGCTGGCTAACTGGTTGACTTGCTGGCTGGCTGGCTGACAGGTTGGCTGGCTGGCTGGCTGTCTCCTTGGCAGCCTCGCTGGCTGGCTGGCTGGCTAACTGGTTGACTTGCTGGCTGTCTGGCTGACAGGTTGGCTGGCTGGTTGGCTGACTGGATGGTTTCCTGGCTGGCTGCAGCCAGTCAGTGGGATGAGTGGTGGTGGCCCTGGCCAAACCTTCCTGTCCTGTAACAGCCACACTGCAGACAAGCAAAACCACAAAGTCAAGGGCTTCAGGAATAATTCAGTGTTGATGTCAGGGTCCTTGTAAAATATAGTTTTCTTTTGGAATGATTGCATAACAGGGATGGAGTTTCATTTGAATGATTTTATTTTAGTTAACCGTTGGCATAGATTGGATGTACAGAGGGAGAGTTGCATACACACACTGCTCCCTGTACTAACCAGAAACCTTGGCTGTGTTCCTCTCTCTTGTTCTCTGGCATTAGTTCGAGCTAAGTATGCTGAAGGAGAGACTCTTCTCAATCAACCAATCAATCAATCAACAATCACATTAATGGTTACATGCCCAGACAAGGAAATTGCCCAAGTCTCCTACAATTAACAGCTTACTTTGCAAAATGTACTTTACTTTCCTCACTAATTGTTTGTCCTTTCTTCTGGTTTCTGTTTTGGTCCAAGGGGTATCCAGGCTTACCTGGCGGTCCCGGCGATGTAGGTCTGCAAGGCCCATTTGTAAGTCTTCAGCAATTAAACTTTGTTGTGAAATATGTCTGACGTTCTATCCCACTCATATAATGTTAGGATAGCATTTTCTCTCCCTCTCTCTCTATCCCTATCTCTCTCTCTCTCGCTCTCTCAATTTAATTCAATTCAATTCAAAGGGCTATATTGGCATGGGAAACATATCTTTACATTGCCAAAGCAAGTGAAATAGATAATAAACAAAAGTGAAATAAACAATAAAAAGTTTACAGTAAACATTTTCAAAGGAATACAGACATTTCAAATGTCATATTATGGCTATGTACAATGTTATAACGATGTGCAAATAATTAAAGTACAAAGGGGAAAATAAATAAACATAAATATGGGTTGTATTTACAATGGTGTTTGTTCTTCACTGGTTGCCCTTTTCTTGTGGCAACAGGTCACATATCTTGCTGCTGTGATGCACACTGTGGTATTTCACCCAATAGATATGGGAGTTCATCAAAATTGGATTTGTTTTCGAAATCTTTGTGGAACTGTGTAATCTGAGGGAAATATGTATCTCTAATATGGTCATACATTTGGCAGGAGGTTAGGAAGTGCAGCTCAGTTTCCACCTCATTTTGTGGGCAGTGTGCACATAGCCTGTCTTCTCTTGAGAGCCAGGTCTGCCTACGACGGCCTCTCTCAATGACAAGGCTATGTTCACTGAGTCTGTACATTATCAAAGCTTTCCTTAATTTTGGGTCAGTCACAGTGGTCAGGTATTCTGCCACTGTGTACTCTCTGTTTAGGGCCAAATAGCATTCCAGTTTGATCAGTTTTTTGGTTAATTCTTTCCAATGTGTCAAGTAATTATCTTTTTGTTTTCTCATGATTTGGTTCGGTCTAATTGTGTTCCTGTCCTGGGGCTCTGTGGAGTCTGTTTGTGTTTGTGAACAGAGCCCCAAGACCAGCTTGCTTAGGGGACTCTTCTCCAGGTTCATTTCTCTGTAGGTGATGGCTGTGTTACGGGAAGGTTTGGGAATCGCTTCCTTTTAGGTGTTTGAAGAATTTGGATTTGGATCATTAGCGGGTATCGGCCTAGTTCTGCTCTGCCTGCATTATTTGGTGTTTTACATTGTACACATTTTTGTAGAATTCGACATGCAGAGTCTCAATTTGGTATTTGTCCCATTTTGTGAATTCTTGGTTGGTGAGCGGACCCCAGACAACCTCATAACCATAAAGGGCAATGGGTTCTATAACTGATTTAAATTTGATGTTCCTTTTGATTGCATAGAAGGCCCTTCTTGCCTTGTCTCTCAGATCATTCACAGCTTTGTGAAAGTTACCTGTGGTGCTGATGTTTAGGCCGAGGTATGTATAGTGTATTGTGTGTTAGAGGGCAAATGTGTCTATATGGAATTTGTATTTCCAAATCAAATCAAAGTTTATTTTGTTACATGCGCCGAATACAACAGGTGTAGACCTTACAGTGAAATGCTTACTTACAGGCTCTAACCAATAGCGCAAAAAAGGTGTTAGGTGAACAATAGGTAAGTAAAGAAATAAAACAACAGTAAAAAGACAGGCTATATACAGTAGCGAGGCTATAAAAGTAGTGAGGCTACGTGCAGACACCGGTTAGTCGGGCTGATTGAGGTAGTATGTACATGTAGATATGGTTAAAGTGACTATGCATATATGATGAACAGAGAGTAGCAGTAGCGTAAAAGAGGGGTTGGCGGGTGGTGGGTGGRGGGTTGCGGGACACAATGCAGATAGCCCGGTTAGCCAATGTGCGGGAGCACTGGTTGGTCGGCCCAATTGAAGTAGCATGTACATGAATGTATAGTTAAAGTAACTAMGCATATATGATAAACAGAGAGTAGCAGCAGCGTAAAAAGATGGTTTAGGGGGGGGCACACAATGCAAATAGTCCGGGTAGCCATTTGATTGCTTGTTCAGGAGTCTTATGTCTTGGGGGTAAAAACTGTTGAGAAGCCTTTTTGTACTAGACTTGGCACTCCGGTACCGCTTGCCATGCGGTAGTAGAGAGAACAGTCTATGACTGGGGTGGCTGGGGTCTTTGACAATTTTTAGGTCCTTCCTCTGACACCGCCTGGTYTAGAGGTCCTGGATGGCAGGKAGCTTYGCCCCAGTGATGTACTGGGCCGTACGCACTACCCTCTGTAGTGCCATGCGGTCAGAGGCCGAGCAATTGCCGTACCAGGCAGTGATGCAACCAGTCAGGATGCTCTCGATGTTGCAGCTGTAGGTCCTTTTGAGGATCTCAGAACCCATGCCAAATCTTTTTAGTTTCCTGAGGGGGAATAGGCTTTGTCGTGCCCTCTTCACAACTGTCTTGGTGTGTTTGGACCATTCTAGTTTGTTGTTGATGTGGACACCGAGGAACTTGAAGATCTCAACCTGCTCCACTACAGCCCCGTCGATGAGAATGGGGGCGTGCTTGGTCCTCCTTTTCCGGTAGTCCACAATCATCTTCTTAGTCTTGGCTATGTTGAGGGATAGGATGTTATTCTGGCACCACACGGCCAGGTCTCTGACCTCCTCCCTATAGACTGTCTCGTCGTTGTCTGTGATCAGGCTGCTGTTGTGTCGTCTGCAAACTTAATGATGGTGTTGGAATCATGCCTGGCCATGCAGTCGTGGGTGAACAGGGAGTACAGGAGGGGACTGAGCACGCACCCCTGTGGAGCTCCAGTGTTGAGGATCAGCGTGGCAGATGTGTTGCTACCTACCCTCACCACCTGAGGGCGGCCCGTCAGGAAGTCCAGGATCCAGTTGCAGAGGGAGGTGTTTAGTCCCAGGATCCTTAGCTTAGTGATGAGCTTTGAGGGTATTATGGTGTTGAATGCTGAGCTGTGGTCAATGAATAGCGTTCTCACATAAGTGTTCCTTTTGTCCAGGTGGGAAAGGGCAGTGTGGAGAGCAATAGAGATTGCATCATCTGTGGATCTGTTTGGGCGGTATGCAAATTGGAGTGGGTCTAGGGCTTCTGGGATAATGGTGTTGATGTGAGCCATGACCAACCTTTCAAAGCACTTCATGGCTACGGACGTGAGTGCTACGGGTCTGTAGTCATTTAGGCAGGTTGCCTTTGTGTTCTTGGGCACAGGGACTATGGTGGTCTACTTGAAACATGTTGGTATGACAGACTCAATCAGGGATATGTTGAAAATGTCAGTGAAGACACCTGCCAGTTGGTCAGCAACATGCCCGGAGCACACGCCCTGGTAATCCGTCTGGCCCCGCAGCCTTGTGTATGTTGACCTGTTTAAAGGTCTTACTCACGTCGACGGAGAGCGTGATCACACGGTCATCCGGAACAGCTGATGCTCTCATGCATGCCTCAGTGTTGCTTGCCTCGAAGCGAGCATAGAAGTGATTTAGCTCGTCTGGTAGGCTCGTGTCACTGGTCCCGTTGTAGTCTGTAATAGTTTGCAAGCCCTGCCACATAAGACGAGCGTCGGAGCCGTTGTAGTATGATTCAATCTTAGCCCTGTATTGACGCTTTGCCTGTTTGATGGTTCGTCGCAGGGCATAGCAGGATTTCTTGTAAGCTCCCGGGTTAGAGTSCCGCACCTTGAAAGCYGCAGCMCTACCCTTTAGCTCAGTGCGAATGTTGCCTGTAATCCATGGCTTCTGGTTSMGGTATGTACGTACAGTCAKTGTGGGGACGACGTCCTCGATGCACTTATTGATAAAGCCAGTGACTGATGTGGTGTTCTCCTCAATGCCATCGGAAGAATCCCGGAACATGTTCCAGTCTGTGATAGCAAAACAGTCCTGTAGTTTAGCATCTGCTTCATCTGACCACTTTTTTATAGACCGAGTCACTGGTGCTTCCTGCTTTAATTTTTGCTTGTAAGCAGGAATCAGGAGGATAGAGTTGTGGTCGGATTTACCAAATGGAGGGCGAGGGAGAGCTCTGTGTGTGGAGTACAGGTGATCTAGAATTGTTTTCCCTCTGGTTGCACATTTAACATGTTGATAGAAATTTGGTAGAATTGATTTAAGTTTCCCTGCATTAAAGTCTACGGCCACTAGGAGCGCCGCCTCTGGGTGAGTGGTTTCCTGTTTGCTTATTTCCTTATACAGCTTACTGAGTGCGGTCTTAATGCCAGCATATGTCTGTGGTGGTAAATAAACAGCCACGAAAAATATAGCTGAAAACTCTCTAGGCAAGTAGTGTGGCCTGCATACTCTACTTCATGCGAGCAAAATCTAGAGACTTCCTTAGATTTCGTGCACCAGCTGTTGTTTACAAATATGCACAGACCGCCCCCTCCCCCCCCCTCGTCTTACCGTAGTGTGCTGTTTTATCTTGCCGGTGCAGCGTATATCCTGCTATCTGAATATCCATCGTCATTCAGCCACGATTCCGTGAAACATAGGATATTAGAGTTTTTGATGTCCCGTTGGTAGGATATTCGTGATTGTACCTCATCTAATTTATTGTCCAATGATTGCATGTTGGCGAGTAGTATTGACGGTAACGGCAGCTTTGCCGGGTCCTGACCAGGCATCCGGCTCTTTGTCCTCAGTACCTACGTCGCTTCCTCTTGAAAATAATGGGGATGTCGGTCCTGTGGGGTGTTTGGAGAATGTCTTGTTGTGGTCTTTGTTGTGGAAAAAATCTTTGTCTAATCCGAGGTGAGTGATCGCTGTCCTGATATCCAGAAGCTCTTTTTGCCAAAAGATATGGTTGCAGAAACATTATGTACAAAATAAGTTACAAATAATGCAACAAAAAAAACACATAGTAGCACAATTGGTTGGGTGCCTGTAAAACTGCTGCCATTTCTTCCGGTGCCATTTTATTTGTGATCCTGGCAACTGGACCTTTTGTGCGACACCGTTATTTTTGTCTTGCTGAGATTTACTGTCAAGGCCCAGATCTGACAGAATCTGTTAAGAAAATCTAGGTGCTGCTGTAGGCCCTCCTTGGATGGGGACAGAAGCACTAGATCATCAGCAAACAGTGGACATTTGACTTCAGATTCTAGTAGGGTGAGGCCAGGTGCTGCAGACTGTTCTAGTGCCCTCGCCAATGTGTTGATATATACGGTACCAGTCAAAAGATTGAACAAACCTACTCATTCAAGGGTTTTTCTTTATTGGTACAATGTTTTACATTGTAGAATAATAGTGAAGACATAAACACTTTGAAATAACACATAAGGAATCATGTCGTAAACAAAAAAGTGTTAAATAAATCCAAATATATTTTATATTTGAGATTCTTCAAAGTAGCCACCCTTTGCCTTGATGACATCTTTGCACACTCTTGGCATTCTCTCAACCAGCTTCATGAGGTAGTCACCTGGAATGCATTTCATTTAACAGGTTTACCTTGTTAAAAGTACATTTGAGGAATATCTTTCCTTCTTAATGCATTTGAGCCAATCAGTTGTGTTGTGACAAGGTAGGGGTGGTAAAGAGAAGATAGCCCTATTTGGTAAAAGACCAAGTCCATATTATGGCAAGAACAGCTCGAATAGGCAAAGAGAAACGACAGTCCATCATTACTTTAAGACATGAAGAGGATAAGTTCATTTGAGTTACCAGCCTCAGAAATTGCAGCCCAAATAAATGCTTCACAGAGTTCAAGTAACAGACACAACTCAACATCAACTGTTCAGAGGAGACTGTGTGAATCAGGCATTCATGTTCAAATTGCTGTAAAGAAACCACTACTAAAGGACACCAATAAAAAGAAGAGACTTGCTTGGGCCAAAAAACATGAGCAATGGACATTAGACTGGTGGGAATCTGTCCTTTGGTCTGATGAGTGCATCTTTGAGATTTTTGGTTCCCACTATGAAGCATGGAGGAGGAGGTGTGAGGGTGCTTTGCTGGTGACACTGTGTGTGATTTATTTAGAATTCAAGGCTCACGTAACCAGCATGGTTGCCACAGCATTCTGCAGTGATACGCCATCCCATCTGGTTTGTGCTTAGTGGGACTATCATTTGTTTTTCAACAGGACAATGATCCAGCACACAATGATCCAGCACACCTCCAGGCTGTGTAAGGGCTATTTGACCTCCACAATTGCCCAACCTCAACCCAATCTCAATCAATCTCAATCAAATTGAGATGGTTTAAGAGAGAGATTTACCTCTCTGCACTCTCTCTTCTCTCGCTCTCGTTCGCGGTCTCTCCCCTCTGTCTCTCTCTCTCTCTCCCCTCTCTCTCTAATCTCCCTCTTTCTCTCTCTCCTCTCTCTCTCGCGCTCCCACTCTCTCTCTCTCCCTCTCCTCTCTCCCCTCTCTCCTTCCCTCTCTCCCCTCTTCTCTCTCTCCCCCTTCTCTCTCTCTCTCTCTCTCCCTCCCCTTTTCTCTCTCCTCTCTCTCTCTCTCTTCTCTCCCCCCTTCTCTCTCTCCCTCTCTCTCTCTCCCCCCCCTCTCTCTCTTCTCTCTCTCCCGTCTCTTCTCTCTCTATCCTCTCTCTCCCTCTTCTCTCCCCCCTCTCTTCTCCTCCCTCTTTCTCTCTCTCTCCCCACTCTCTCTCCTCTCCTCTCTCTCTCCCTCTCTCTCCCCACTCTCTCTCCACTCTCTCTCTCTCCTCCCTCTCTCTCTCTCTCTCTCTCTCCTCTCTCTCTCCG
>NC_036856.1:34245365-34247229 GCF_002910315.2 Salvelinus sp. IW2-2015 | reverse complement strand
ATTTGGTATGATTGGACCGCAGAATAAAGTAAAAAGCATCCCTCTCTCTCTTCTCCCTCTTCTCTAGCTCCTTGGGCCAGAGGAAAGCACTCTCCCTCTCTCTCTCCTTGGGCCAGAAGAAAGCACTCTCCTTCTCTCTCTTCTTCTCTCTCTTCTCTCCTTGGGCCCAGAGGAAGCACTCTCCCTCCTCTTTCTTCGCCTCTCTTTTCTTCTCTCTTCCTTGGGCCAGAGGAAAGAGTCTTCCTTGAGAGGAAAAGCACCTCCTCCTCTTCTCTATCTCTCCTCTTTTTTTTTTTTTTTTTTTTTCCTCCCTCTTTCTCTCTCTCTCCCCCCTCCCTCGTTCTCTCTCTCTCTCTCCCTCCCTCCCTCTCGCTCTCCCTCCCAGGGTCCTCAGGGGCAGAGGGGTACACCAGGGGTCCCGGGGCCAAAGGGCAGAAGGGTAAGATAACATTTTTTACCTCCCTCCTCCACTCTCTGTCCCTCCTCTGTTCTGTTCTACATGTCTCATCAGTAACAATGTGAGCATAATGGACAACATAACCTTGATGTAATCACGCAAACCTAACCCTGTTTTCATCATGCACCTAACCCTGGTTTAATCATGCAACCTAACCCTGATATAATCATGCAACCTAACCCTGATTTAATCATGTAACCTAACCCTGATATAATCATGTAACCTAACCCTGATTTAATCATGTAACCTAACCCTGATGTAATCATGCACCTAACCCTGATTTAATCATGCAACCTAACCCTGATTTAATCATGCAACCTAACCCTGATTTAATCATGCAACCTAACCCTGATTTAATCATGCAACCTATCCCTGATTTAATCATGCAACCTAATCCTGATTTAATCATGCACCTAACCCTGATGTAATCATGCAACCTAACCCTGATTTAATCATGCAACCTAGCCCTGATTTAATCATGTAACCTAACCCTGATTTAATCATGCAACCTAACCCTGATTTAATCATGCAACTTAACCCTGATTTAATCATGTAACCTAACCCTGATTTAATCATGTAACCTAACCCTGATTTAATCATGCACCTAACTCTGATTAATCATGCACTAATCCGCGATATCATTATCAATGCACCTAACCCTGATTAACCCATGCAACCTAACCCTGATTTAATCATGCACCTAACCCTGATGTATATCTGCAAACCCTGATTTAAAAAATCATGCAACCTAACCCTGATTTAATCATGCAACCTAACCCTGAATTTAATCATGCAACCTAACCCTGATTTAAATCATGCAACCTATCCCTGATTTTAATTCATGCAACCTAATCCTGATTTAATCATGCACCTAACCATGATGTAATCATGCAACCTAACCCTGATTTAATCATGAACTAGCCCTGATTTAATCATGTAACCAACCCTGATAATCTGCAACTAACCTGATTTAATCATGCAACTTAACCCTGATTTAATCATGTACCCTAACCCTGATTTAATCATGTAACTAACCCTGATTTAATCATTGCACCTAACTCTGATTTAATCATGCACCTAATCCCGATTTAATCAAATGCACCTAACCCTGATTAATCCAATGCAACCTAACCCTGATTTAATCATGCACCTAACCTGATTTAATCATTGCACTAACCCGATTTTAATCATGCAACCTACCCTGATTTAAATCATGCAAAACCTAAATCCTGATTTAATCATGCAACTAATCCTGATTTAAAATCATGCAACCTAGCCCTGATTTAATCATGTAAACCTAACCCTGATTTAATCATGCACCTACTCCTGATTTAATCATGCACCTAACTCTGATTTTAATCAATGGCACGGCTAATCCGATAATCATGCACCTAACCGGATTTAACA
>NC_036856.1:34222997-34245340 GCF_002910315.2 Salvelinus sp. IW2-2015 | reverse complement strand
AGGGGTCCTTTCAGGGGCAGAGGGGTACACCAGGGGTCCCGGGGCCAAAGGGCAGAAGGGTAAATAACATTTTTTTACCTCCCTCCTCCACTCTCTGTCCCTCCTCTGTTCTGTTCTACAATGTCTCATCAGTAACAATGTGAGCATAATGCAACATAACCTGATGTAATCACGCAAACCTAACCCTGTTTCATCATGCACCTAACCCTGGTTTAATCATGCAACTAACCCGTAGTATAATCATGCAACCTAACCCTGATTTAATCATGTAACCTAACCCTGATATAATCATGTAACCTAACCCTGATTTAATCATGTAACCTAACCTGATTAATCATGCACCTAACCCCTGATTTAATCATGCAACCTAACCCTGATTTAATCATGCAACCTAACCCTGATTTAATCATGCAACCTAACCCTGATTTAATCATGCAACCTATCCTGATTTAATCATGCAACCATCCTGATTTAATCATGCACCTAACCTGATTATCATGCACCTAACCCTGATTTAATCATGCAACCTAGCCCTGATTTAATCATGTAACCTAACCCTGATTTAATCATGACAATTTCCTAACCCTGATTTAATCATGCAACTTAACCCTGATTTAATCATCATGTAACCTAACCCTGATTTATCATGTAACCTAAACCCTGATATTTAATCATGCACCTAACTCTGATTTAATCATGCACCCTAATCCCGATTAATCATGCACCTAAACCCTGATTTAACCATGCAACCTAACCCTGATTAATAACAATGCACCTAACCCTGATTTAATCATGCACTAACCCTGAATTTAAATCATGCAACCTAACCCTGATTAATCATGCAACCTACCCTGATTTAATCATGCAACCTAACCCTGATTTAATCATGCAACCTATCCCTGATTTAATCATGCAACCTAATCCTGATTTAATCATGCACCTAACCCTAATGTAATCATGCAACCTAACCCTGATTTAATCATGCAAACTAGCCCTGATTTTAATCATGTAACCTAACCCTGATTTAATCATGCAACCTAACTGATTAATCATGCAACTTAACCCTGATTTAATCATGTAACCTAACCCTGATTTAATCATGTACCTAACCCTGGATTTAATCATATGCAACCTACTCTGATTTAATCATGCACCTAATCCCGATTTAATCATGCACCTAACACCTGATTTAACCATGCAACCTAACCCTGATTAATCAATGCAACCTAATCCTGATTTAAATCATGCACCTAATCCTGTTTTTAAATCATGCACTAACCCTGATTTAATCATGCAACCTTAATCCTCTGATTTAATCATGCAAACCTAAAATCCTGATTTAATCATGCAACCGAGCCCTGAATTATCAATCAGCACCTAACCTCTGATTTAATCAATGCACGGCAACCGTAATCATCACCTACCTGATTTAATCATGCCCACCTAAACTCTGATTTAATCATGCACCTAATCCTGATTTAATCATGCACCTAACCCTGATTTAACCATGCAACCTAACCCTGATTTAACTATGCAACCTAACCCTGATTTTCCTTCCTCAAACACCATTCTAACATTTCATACGTCTTCATCCCTGCTCAGTTAATCTCCAGGTTAGGGTGATTAACAGAGTGTGTTGCTTTATTAGATGCTGCTAATTGTTTAACGAGCACCACAAAGAAGTGAATCAGAGATTATAGAGCTCAGGCGTAATGTTGAGCTCATGAGACACCTGGTGGCCGAGAGGAGTATGACACTGACACAAATAATAAACCATTTTGCCAATGTTTTTTCTTATGGATAGTCCCGGGAATTGAACCCAATATCTTAGCGTTGCAAACACCATGCTCTACCAACTGAGCTACAGAGGTCTACAGTACACTGATACAGTACTTTACATAGCAACCATGGGCTTAGAGAAGTAATGTATTTAACATGATCTAAGCTTTAAACACTATTGGAATCTTATAGTCTGTTGTGTGAGACTGCATGAGAGACCCAGTCTATCAGCAGTAGTGTGCACCAGAGAGCTGCATGAGAGATCCCGTCTATCAGCAGTAGTACCCACCAGAGCTGCGTGGTGACTGCATGAGAGATCCAGTCTATCAGCAGTAGTATCCACCAGAGAGCTGTGTGGTGACTGCATGATAGATCCCATCTATCAGCAGTAGTATCCACCAGAGAGCTGTGTGGTGACTGNATCAGCAGTAGTATCCACCAGAGAGCTGTGTGGTGACTGCATGATAGATCCCATCTATCAGCAGTAGTATCCACCAGAGAGCTGTGTGGTGACTGGGCACTCTGCGTCTCTCCTTAGCATTTCTCCTTTACTTTTCTCTGTCCGTTGACAAAGACACACATCTGGGTGGAACTCTGCAACTGACTGGCCATGGCACCGACTGGACTGGCTCCTGGCACCACCCACCTGGCTGGCACTAGGGTGCCAACCCACATTGGCACTACAGACGGGCAGAGGCGCTTACTCTACCACCTAGTCACTGACGCAGAGTGCCCAGTCACATCACATCCTCTGCACAGTAGTCTGAACCATCTATCACTTTGTGAAAGGATTCACAGTAAATGTAGGAATCCACAATGGAGATAAATAAATCCCTACCCACAGACTAGTACAGACCACAGGAGGTGGAATGATATCAAATACATCAAACACGTGGTTTCCAGGTGTTTGATTCCATTGCATTTGCTCCGTTCTGGCCATTATTATGAATTCCGGAACTTAAAGTCACTGCCCACGTTACGGTTACATTATATGATTAATGTTGTTTATTTAAGTGTCATACATCTACCGGTGTCCAGCCCACATGGGCTTACAAGACACTACAGAACAAAATAACATTTGACAAATTATACGCATACAATAATCATGGCCAGCTACCATCTAGCCACATTACACAAACAGTAACATTACACAAACAGTACATTACACAACAGTACAGCTACCATCTAGCCACACACAAAACAGTACATTACACAACAGTACAGCTACCATCTAGCCACACTACACAAACAGTACATTACACAAACAGTACAGCTACCATCTAGCCAACATTACACAAACAGTACATTACACAAACAGTACAGCTACCATCTAGCCACACTACACAAACAGTACATTACACAAACAGTACAGCTACCATCTAGCCACATTACACAAACAGTACATTACACAAACAGTACAGCTACCATCTAGCCGCATTACACAAACAGTACATTACACAAACAGTACAGCTACCATCTAGCCGCATTACACAAAACAGTACATTACACAAACAGTACAGCTACCATCTAGCCACACTACACAAACAGTACATTACACAAACAGTACAGCTACCATCTAGCCACATTACACAAACAGTACATTACACAAACAGTACAGCTACCATCTAGCCACACTACACAAACAGTACATTACACAACAAACAGTACAGCTACCATCTAGCCACATTACACAAACAGTACATTACACAAACAGTACAGCTACCATCTAGCCACATTAACACAAACAGTACATTACCACAAACAGTACAGCTACCATCTAGCCACACTACACAAACAGTACATTACACAAACAGTACAGCTACCATCTAGCACATTACACAAACAGTACACTACACAAACAGTACAGCTACCATCTAGCCACACTACACAAACAGTACAGCTACCATCTAGCCACACTACACAAACAGTACATTACACAAACAGTACAGCTACCATCTAGCCGCACTACACAAACAGTACAGCTACCATCTAGCCACACTACACAAACAGTACATTACACAAACATACAGCTACCATCTAGCCCACTCACAAACAGTACAGCTACCATCTAGCCACACTACACAAACAGTACAGCTACCATCTAGCCACACTACACAAACAGTACAGCTACCATTTAGCCACATTAAACAAACAGCACATTACACAAACAGTACAGCTACCATCTAGCCACACTACACAAACAGTACTTACACAAACAGTACATTACACAAACAGTACAGCTACCATCTAGTCGACTACACAAACAGTACATTACACAAACGTACAGCTACCATCTAGCCACATTACACAAACAGTACATTACACAAACAGTACAGCTACCATCTAGCCGCACTACACAAACAGTACAGCTACCATCTAGCCACACTACACAAACAGTACATTACACAAACAGTACATTAACAAACAGTACAGCTACCATCTAGCCACATTACACAAACATACATTACACAAACAGTACAGCTACCATCTAGCCACATTCACAAACAGTACAGCTACATCTAGCCACATTACACAAACAGTACATTACACAAACAGTACAGCTACCATCTAGCCACATTACACAAAAAAGTACATTACACAAACAGTACAGCTACCATCTAGCCACACTACACAAACAGTAACATTACACAAACAGTACAGCTACATCTAGCCACACTACACAAACAGTACATTACACAAACAGTACAGCTACCATCTAGCCACACTACACAAACAGTACACTACACAACAGTACATTACACAAACAGTACAGCTACCATCTAGCCACACTACACAAACAGTACATTACACAAACAGTACAGCTACCATCTAGCCACACTACACAAACAGTACAGCTACCATCTAGCCACATTACACAAACAGTACATTAACACAAACAGTACAGCTACCATCTAGCCACACTACACAAACAGTACATTACACAAACAGTACAGCTACCATCTAGCCACACTACACAAACAGTACATTACACAAACAGTACAGCTACCATCTAGCCACACTACAAAAACAGTACAGCTACCATCTAGCCACACTACACAAACAGTACAGCTACCATCTAGCGCACTACACAAACAGTACAGCTCCATCTAGCCACATTACACAAACAGTAACATTACACAAACAGTACAGCTACCATCTAGCCACACTACACAAACAGTACAGCTACCATCTAGCCGCACTACACAAACAGTACATTACACAAACAGTACAGCTACCACCTAGCCACATTACACACAGTACATTACACAAACAGTACAGCTACCATCTAGCCACACTACACAAACAGTACAGCTACCATCTAGCCGCACTACACAAACAGTACAGCTACCATCTAGCCCGCTACACAAACAGTACATTACACAAACAGTACAGCTACCATCTAGCCGCACTACACAAACAGTACAGCTACCATCTAGCCGCACTACACAAACAGTACAGCTACCATCTAGCCAACTACACAAACAGTACATTACACAAACAGTACAGCTACCATCTAGCCACACTACACAAACAGTACATTAACACAAACAGTACAGCTACCATCTAGCCGCACTACACAAACAGTACATTACACAAACAGTACAGCTACCATCTAGCCGCACTACACAAACAGTACAGCTACCATCTAGCCGCATACACAAACAGTACAGCTACCATCTAGCCACATTACACAAACAGTACATTACACAAACAGTACAGCTACCATCTAGCCGCACTACACAAACAGTACATTCACAAACAGTACAGCTACCATCTAGCCACATTACACAAACAGTACAGCTACCATCTAGCCACACTACACAAACAGTACATTACACAAACAGTACAGCTACCATCTAGCCACACTACACAAACAGTACAGCTACCATCTAGCCACACTACACAAACAGTACATTACACAAACAGTACAGCTACCATCTAGCCGCACTACACAAACAGTACAGCTACCATCTAGCCACACTACACAAACAGTACATTACACAAACAGTACAGCTACCATCTAGCCACACTACACAAACAGTACAGCTACCATCTAGCCGCACTACAACAAACAGTACAGCTACCATCTAGCCCCGCTACACAAACAGTACATTACACAAACAGTACAGCTACCATCTAGCCACACTACACAAACAGTACATTACACAAACAGTACAGCTACCATCTAGCCCCACTACACAAACAGTACAGCTACCATCTAGCCGCACTACACAAACAGTACAGCTACCATCTAGCCACATTACACAAACAGTACTGCTACCATCTAGCCCCACTACACAAACAGTACATTACACAAACAGTACAGCTACCATCTAGCCACATTACACAAACAGTACATTACACAAACAGTACATTACACAAACAGTACAGCTACCATCTAGCCACACTACACAAACAGTACATTACACAAACAGTACAGCTACCATCTAGCCACACTACACAAACAGTACATTACACAAACAGTACAGCTACCATCTAGCCGCACTACACAAACAGTACAGCTACATCTAGCCCCACTACACAAACAGTACATTACACAAACAGTACAGCTACCATCTAGCCCCACTACACAAACAGTACACTACACAAACAGTACAGCTACCATCTAGCCGCACTACACAAACAGTACATTACACAAACAGTACAGCTACCATCTAGCCACACTACACAAACAGTACATTACACAAACAGTACAGCTACCTAGCCACACTACACAAACAGTACAGCTACCATCTAGCCACACTACACAAACAGTACACTACACAAACAGTACAGCTACCATCTAGCCACACTACACAAACAGTACAGCTACCATCTAGCCACACTACACAAACAGTACATTACACAAACAGTACATTACACAAACAGTACAGCTACCATCTAGCCACACTACACAAACAGTACAGCTACCATCTAGCCACACTACACAAACAGTACAGCTACCATCTAGCCACATTACACAAACAGTACATTACACAAACAGTAATTACACAACAGTACAGCTACCATCTAGCCACACTACACAAACAGTACAGCTACCATCTAGCCGCACTACACAAACAGTACAGCTACCATCTAGCCCGCTACACAAACAGTACATTACACAAAACAGTACAGCTACCATCTAGCCACACTACACAAACAGTACATTACACAAACAGTACAGCTACCATCTAGCCCCTAACACAAACAGTACAGCTACCATCTAGCCGCACTACACAAACAGTACAGCTACCATCTAGCCACATTACACAAACAGTACTGCTACATCTAGCCCCACTACACAAACAGTACATTACACAAACAGTACAGCTACCATCTAGCCACATTACACAAACAGTACATTACACAAACAGTACATTACACAAACAGTACAGCTACCATCTAGCACACTACACAAACAGTACATTACACAAACAGTACAGCTACCATCTAGCCACACTACACAAACAGTACATTACACAAACAGTACAGCTACCATCTAGCCGCACTACACAAACAGTACAGCTACCATCTAGCCCCACTACACAAACAGTACATTACACAAACAGTACAGCTACCATCTAGCCCCACTACACAAACAGTACACTACACAAACAGTACAGCTACCATCTAGCCGCACTACACAAACAGTACATTACACAAACAGTACAGCTACCATCTAGCCACACTACACAAACAGTACATTACACAAACAGTACAGCTACCATCTAGCCACACTACACAAACAGTACAGCTACCATCTAGCCACACTACACAAACAGTACACTACACAAACAGTACAGCTACCATCTAGCCACACTACACAAACAGTACAGCTACCATCTAGCCACACTACACAAACAGTACAGCTACCATCTAGCCACATTACACAAACAGTACATTACACAAACAGTACATTACACAAACAGTACAGCTACCATCTAGCCACACTACACAAACAGTACAGCTACCATCTAGCCACACTAACAAACAGTACATTACACAAACAGTACAGCTACCATCTAGCCGCACTACACAAACAGTACATTAACACAAACAGTACAGCTACCATCTAGCCACATTACACAAACAGTACATTACACAAACAGTACAGCTACCATCTAGCCACATTACACAAACAGTAACATTACACAAACAGTACAGCTACATCTAGCCACTAAGCAAAAAGTACATTTCTCCTTTTCCTCCAGGCATTGTGAACAAACTGAGCAATCTCATCTAGTGAAAGCCCTCAGTCCGTTGGTGCAGTCAACACAGTTCACTGTGGTCCGCTAGCTCTGATATAATTAGAACATGCTAGCATTCTAGCTAGCTAGCTACATTCTGACGACATACTGTATATATGTCATTGTGGCAAACATTCTGAATTCTACCTGATATCACTCAGTCTTCTCTCTCCTGAAGCACACAAACAAGATCTACTCTGTACACATGCTCCTACATAGGCTATGCATCACACCAACTTTCCTCTGCTTCACACAAACATTGAAAACACATAGCAGCACTTTACAATCACACACATTTGGATATTCGGTGGTTACTATAATCTACACTTGATTGCTTTTCCTGTTTTGGAAAATATAGACATACAGAGCCTTCGGAAAGTATTCAGACCCGTTGACCTTTTCCACACTGTTACTTTATAGCCTTATTCTAAAATTTATTAAATCGTTTTTTCCCTCTTCAATCTACACACAATACCCCATAATGACAAAGCAAAAACAAGTGATGACATTTTTGCAAATGTATAAAAAATGAACAACTGAAAAATTACATTTACATAAGTATTCAGACTCTTTACTCAATACTTTGTTGAAGCACCTTTGGCAGCGATTACAGCCTCAAGTCTTCTTGGGTATGACGCTACAAGCTTGGCACACCTGTATTTTGGCAGTTTCTCCCATTCTTCTCTGCAGATCCTCTCAAGCTCTGTCAGGTTGGATGGGGAGAGTCGTTGCACAGCTATTTTCAGGTCCATTCAAAGATGTTCGATCGGGTTCAAGTCCGGACTCTGGCTCGGCCACTCAAGTACATTCAGAGATTTGTCCCAAAGCCACTCCTGCGTTGTATTGGCTGTGTGCTTAGGGTTGCTGTCCTGTTGGAAGGTAAACCTTCGCCCCAGCAGGTTTTCATCAAGGATCTCTCTGTACTTTGCTGTATTCATCTTTGTCCCTGCCCCTGAAAAACATCCCCACAGCATGATGCTGCCACCACCATGCTTCACTTTAGGGATGGTGCCAGATTTCCTCCAGACGTGACACCTGGCATTCAGGCCAAAGAGTTCAATCTTGGTTTCATCAGACCAGAGAATCTTGTTTCTCATGGTCCGAGAGTCTTTAGGTGGCTTTTGGCAAACTGCAAGTGGGCTGTCATGTGCCTTTTACTGAGGAGAGGCTTCCGTCTGGCCACTTCACCATAAAGGTCTGTTTGGTGGAGTGCTGCAGAGATGGTTGTCCTTCTGGAGATGGTTGTCCTTCTCCCATCTCCACAGAGGAACTCTTGAACTCCGTCAGAGTGACCATCGGGTTCTTGGTCACCTCCCTGACCAATGCCCTTCTCCCCCAATTGCTCAGTTTGGCCGGGCGGCCAGCTCTAGGAAGAGTCTTGGTGGTTCCAAACTTCTTCCATTTAAGAATGAAGGAGGCTACTGTGTTCTTGAGGACCTTTAATGCTGCAGAAATGTTTTGGTACCCTTCCCCAGATCTGTGCCTCGACACAATCCTGTCTCAGAGCTCTACAGACAATTCCTTCGACTTCATGGCTTGGGTTTTGCTCTGACATGCACTGTTCACTGTGGGACCTTATATAGACAGGTGTGTGCCTTTCCAAATGATGTCCAATCAATTGAATTTACCACAGGTGGACTCCAATCAAGTTGTTGGAGACATGGAAACAGGATGGAAACAGGATGCACCTGAGCTAAATTTCGAGTCTCATAGCAAAGGGTCTGAATACTTATGTAAACCTGTTTTCGCTTTGTCATTATGGTGTATTGTGTGTAGATTGTTGAAGACATTTTTTTAATTAATCCATTTTAGAATAAGGCTGTAACATAACAAAATGTGGAAAAAGTCAAGGGGTCTGAATACTTTCCGAAGGCACTGTATGTGATCTGTCCACTGAATCACAACACTTCTATAACCCGAACAGCATTGTTCAGTAACAATAAATGTAATGAAAGTGTTGTGTCGGCAGTGATTTGATTACACGCTGGTATTTTGGAACAGCTGTTCTGATATAAACATGCATGACGTGCTGCTGTGATGTTTATCCCTCGTGTCCAACAGGCTAAAGTACTTTACAGCAGCAAAGTGAAACAGCTCAGCTTGCTGCCAGTCTACGCCTCCACTGGGCCAATCCAATAGTTGTTATCCTAACCTTATTATGACCTTCTCTTATGGTTTAACTGTCTGAGCTATAAAGTAATCAAGTCTGGATGATAAAATATGGCATACTTGAACTAGGCCTAGATCAGGAAGCATCGCATTCCTTAGGTAACGTTTACAATTCATGATGTCACAATGTACAGTAGGAGAAAAGAAGGTGCATTCTAGAAAAAGTCGCTTTCACCCCTTTTATCTCTCTCTCTCTCTCTGATATCTAATCCCAGACAGCAATAAAACGTTTACAGATTAATTAAGTCTGCTGCTTTAACGATATTACATAAATATATGAGATATTATATAACTATATGAGATATGACTTAACTATATGAGATATGACTTAACTATATGGGATATTACATGACTATATGCGATATTACATAAATATATGAGATATTACCTGCAGATAAAATAATATATGTCCCAGTAGTAACTATACACTGAGTGTACAAAACATTAAGAACACCTGCTCTTTCCATGACACAGACTGACCAGGTGAATCCAGGTGAAAGCTATGATTCCTTATTGATGTCACTTGTTTAAATCCACTTCAATCAGTGTAGATGAAGGAGAGGAAACAGGTCAAAGAAGGATTTTTAAGCCTTTAGACAATTGAGACATGGATTGTGTATGTGTGTCATTCAGAGGGTGAATGGGCAAGACAAAAGATTTAAGTGCCTTTGAACGGGTTATGGTAGTAGGTGCCAGGCGCACCGGTTTGAGTGTGTCAAGATCTACAATGCTACTGAATTTTTCACGCTCAGCAGTTTCCCATGTGTATCAAGAATGGTCCACCACCCAAGGGACAACCAGCCAACTTGACACAACTGTGGGAAGCATTGGAGTCAACATGGGCCAGCATCCCTGTGGAATGCTTTTGACACCTTGTAAAGTCCATGCCCCGATGAATTGAGGCTGTTCTGAGGCCAAAGGGGCACGAGGTTGTTCATAATGTTTGGTATGCTCAGTGTGTATGGACTAACTACAGTAGTACTACAGTATAAACTATTACCTGCAGACAGAAGCTAGGAGACAAGTTCCCCATGATGCATCATCTTTTAGCTCTTGACCTGTCTATGTGTCTTTCAGTTGTCCTCATTGACCTCACAATGTCTTAATATGTCACTTGGCTCACTCAATTGACCAATCAAAGCAGGGATTGAATTTGAATTGGATTTAGTATAAATTATAAATGTGTTTGGCTACTGTTCTAATCCATAGAACTGACTGAGCCAAGCATTTGTAATAAGGCACAGTTAGTGCCTGTTAACAACCCTGAATGAGCCATTCACCCAACTGTACAGTTTTAGGATCAAGTAAAAGAAAGTTACAATTTCCAATTCAGCAAATGAGATTTATCTTAGCTCTACTCGTTTCATTTGGCCTGACAAGTGGAGGCTCTGCTCTCGTTTTGCTTGGCCTTGACAAGTGGAGGCTCTGCTCTCGTTTTGCTTGGCCTTGACAAGTGGAGGCTCTGCTCTCGTTTTGCTTGGCCTTGACAGCCAGGTGGACATCCAGCCGTGTGAGGCGGAGCCCCATACAGTACATCCACTCACTCAAATGTCTGTGTTGAATAGTTTTATGAGTAAGTAAACACTTCTTTTTACTGTTTGACTTATTTCCCCGCTGTATCCTTGGCCTGCCCTGAACCAAGGTACAGTAAATGTAGCGTCCACTACAGAAGACAGAGTAGTCCAGTAGAGCACACACTCAGACGGATGATCAGCTTGTGTTTTCCTCCTCCAAAACACAAGCACTTAGTACCACTGAATGTGGCCTGACTGTCTAGCATTTACCTTTTTGTGTGTAGGTATTAAAGACAGGGAGAGGGATGGAGAGGGACGGAGAGAGAGAGATAGAGAGGAGTGGGTTGCAAAGGTCAGCAGGTAACCCCCAGGTAGACACAGACAAAGAAGAAGCTGATTACTCCCAAGTTGTTGATATTATGCAGTCCAACTGTCTGTCTTTCTGGAATTCCATGTGGATGTGTTTGAAGACAAAAAGGGCCTGCACAGTAGACTGCTACCATGTGCTGCTCCTAACACCAATGCCCTTATGTGTTTGATACTCCCCATGCTCTCGCCTCCTCCACCCCATTCTTTTATTGAGACACTCTAGATGATTTGGTTACGCCCATATCACATATTGTACACTGCTAAGTACAGTAGGTGTGGGTGGGTGTGCGTGGTTGTGTGTGTGTGTGTGTGTGTGTGTGCGTGTGTGGGTGTGTTGGTGTGTGTGGGTGTGAGAGTGTGGGTGGGTGCGTGCTTGTATTTACGAGTGCCGTTGTGTCATGTGATGGGAGTGGTTTGTAAACCATGCATACAGAGAGGGCTAAGCTATTTGTGTGTCATAGGGGCCCAGGGATACACACACACAGAGGGCTAAGCGGCTGTGTTTCTGTGTCATAGGGGCCGAGGGGTGCAGACGGTCCACTGGGGGAACCAGGGCCTGAGGGCACCAAGGTAAACATCTTCTCACCCTCAGAAGAACATTATACTGAATGTCCTCTTTCTACCTGACTGAAAAACCTTGTTCTGTGCACTTTGACCTGATGAAAAGTCTATTTGTTGCCTCACTAAGATCTCTCTTTATTCCTCTCTATCTCTCTCTCTTGCTCTTCTGCAGGGAGAGCAAGGGGAAGGTGGAAAGAAAGGGGAGCCTGGGTTCATAGTGAGTACTCGGCATCACCTGTCTGCGTTGAATGAGTTTACTTTCTACCACAGACCCAGCACAGGCCTCAAGAACATGTGTGCTTTTAATTTAACATCAGAAATGTATATACAACGTGTGTGTGTGTGTGTGTGTGTGTTTGTGTGTACGTGGGAGTTTGCTCCTATCCTGTGTGTTTCTGCACATGACTCTGTCCCTATACTGATTAGAGGGCACATTGAATAGGGGGCAGGAGGCCACTTACGATGACAAAATAATTGGATCTCAACAGAAAGTCCCTTATGGTTCACCTGAAGCAAGAATGAGGCAGGGTTACTTCCTGTATCACCCCTGCTGACCAATAACAGGCCAGAATGAGGCAGCGTTTCTTCCTGTATCACTCCTGCTGACCAATGACAGGCCAGAATACTTCCTTATCACCCCTGCTCCTGCATTCATTCTACACAACAGACTCCACTGTGTAGGAGACCTACCCCAATATATTCAGCATGTGTTATTATTCCTACATCTGAGTGAAAAGGTTACACTTGGGCCACCGTAACCTGAGGTTTAAATTGCCATTAAGACCTGTGTGGGAGATCGATAGACTATAACGGTTTTATTTGCAGAGGGTGCCACTCTTCTGATGGCTGTTATAGTCAATGAAAAGCCTCTTCCAGCTCACAGTAACGAAACCTGAGCTATGTCAATAAAGACCTTGTCATATGTCAGTTGTGCAGAGGTGAGGACAGAGTCAAGCGCAGGACACAGAACTGAGTAAAATAACGTGCTTTACTGTGAAAAATAAATCAGCCAAAATAATCCACGCAGGGATAACAAACCCTAACACACACGACTAACACAAACCAGGAATAATCACGCACAAAACATCATGGGAACCAGAGGGTTAAATAGGGAAATAATAATAACTTAATGGGAACCAGGTGTGTGCARTCAAGACATAACAAATGGAAAACAGAAACATGGATCGGTGGCAGCTAGAAAGCCGGTGACGACGACCGCCGCCCGAACAAGGAGAGGCACCAACTTCGGCGGAAGTCGTGACAGACCTGCAGCATGCAAGAGGAAAATGTGCCCTGCTCTGTATTTTAACTGTAATCAATGTGTTGCTCTTTATTTAGGATGAAAAACATGAAAAACCTACCATCTGGCTTTATATTTGCTAGCGTCATTGTCTCCATTTTGGTTGGGGGATTTCATTAAAACACAACCTGTAGATGGGTAGAGCCATTGGTTGGATGGAGAGAGTTTATGAAGGTAGATTATAGTGAGTAATTTRTGTTCATCATTTTGGATGAATCTAGATGAGTGTAATGGTTCCTAACATGATGGACCAGTGCACCCGTGTCATCTCTAGCTTTGATGTCCTGTGTTCTAGTATTATGTGTGTTCTACTATTGAAAAATCTTTATCTTTGATGTCTTCAATGGCATTTCTTTAACGCAGGATAGATAGCTCAGTTAGGAGCAGTAATGTTAACAAACGTAACTGCCAAAATAATGGAAACACTCAAGTAAATGAGGGATACAAAGTATATTGAAAGCAGGTGCTTCCACACAGGTGTGGTTCCTGACTTAGTTAAGCAAACTGATGAGCTTGAAAACGATGTGAACCATATGCCATGGCCGTCTCAGTCATCAGATCTCAATCCAATTGAACACTTATGGGAGATTCTGGAGCGGAGCCTGAGACAGCGTTTTCCACCAACATCAACAAAACACCAAATTATGGAATTTCTTGTGGAAGAATGGTGTCGCATCCCTCCAATAGAGTTCCAGACACTTGTAGAATCTATGCCAAGGTGCATTGAATCTCTTCTGGCTCGTGGTGGCCCAGCGCCCTATTAAGACATTTTATATGGGTGTTTCCTGTATTTTGGCAGTTACCTGTAGGTGAACTATAGTACCTCCGCTAAGTTGAGGATATCTTGGATAATAGAAGATATTCATAAGACTTGCATATAGTGTAGGATCTTAATTTGTGCCAGTTTGTTACAGCAGGAAAATAATCCTGCAGCAACTGGTAATGTGAATTATTACAGTATGTGGATTATACACTGAACAAAAATATAAACTCAACATGTAATGTGTTGGTCCCATGTTTCATGCAGTGGCAGCTGGTGGGAGGAGTTATAGGAGGACGTGCTCATTTTAATGGCTGGAACAGAATTAATGGAATGGTATCAAACACATCAAACATATGGAAACCACATGTTTGACTCTGTTCCATAATTCTATTCCAGCAATTACAATGAGACCGTCCTCCTATAGCTCCTCCCACCAGCCTCCACTTGTTTCATAAACTGAAGAAAAGAAAATCCCAGAAATGTTCCATATGCACAAAAAGCTTATTTCTCTCAAAATGTGCACAAATCGGTTTACATACCTGTTAGTGAGCATTTCTCCACCGACCTGATATATCAAGAAGCTGATTAAACAGCATAATCATTACACAGGTGCACCTTGAGCTGGGGATAGTAAAAGGCAACTCTAAAATGTGCAGTTTTGTCACACAACACAAGGCCACAGATGTCTCAAGTTTTGAGGGAGTGTGCAATTGGCATGCTGACTGCAGGAATGTCCCCCTGAGCTGTTGCCAGAGAATTGAATGTTCATTTCTCTACCCTAAGCCACCTCCAATGTCGTTTTATTGAATTTGGCAGTACGTCCAACCGGCCTCACAACCGCATACCACGTGTAAACACACCAGCCCAGGACCTCCACATCTGGCTTCTTCACCTGTGGGATCGTCTGATCCCAGCCACCTGGAAAAGCTGATTAAACTGTGGGTTTGCACAACCGAAGAATTTCTGCTCGTGCTCGTCGTCCTCACCAGGTCTTGACCTGACTGCAGTTCGGCGTAGTAACCAACTTCACCTTCGATGGCCACTGGCACGCTGAAGAAGTGTGCTCTTCACGGATTAATCCCAGTTTCAACTGTCCCGGGCAGATGGCAGACTGTGTGTATGGTGTCATGTGCGCAAGCGGTTTGCTGATGTCAACGTTGTGAACAGAGTGCCCCATGGTGGCAGTGGGGTTTTGGTATGGGCAGGCATAAGCTACGGACAACGAACACAATTGCATTTTAGCCTGAGGCCCATTGTTGTGCCATTCATCCGCTGCCATCACCTCATGTTTCAGCATGATAAAGCAAGGCCCCATGTCACAAGGATCTGTACACAATTCCTGGAAGCTGAAAATGTCCCAGTTCTTCCATGGTCTGCATACTCACCAGACATGTCACCCATTGAGCATGTTTGGGATGCTCTGGATCGACGTGTACGACAGTGTGTTCCAGGTCCCGCCAATATCCAGCAACTTCGCACAAGAGTGGAACAACGTTCCACAGGCCACAATCAACAGCCTGATCAACTCTAGGTGAAGGAAATGTGTTGCGCTGCWTGATGCAAGTGGTGGTCACACCAGATACTGACTGGTTTTCTGATCCACGCCCATAGATTAGTGCCTAATGAATTTATTTCAATTGACAAATTTCCTTATAGGAACTGTAACTCAGTAAAATATTTGAAATTGTTGCATGTTGCGTTTATATTTTTGTTCAGTATAATAAATGGACATTCTTGTAAGGGTTGATACATTTTTCGTAAAGGGAAAATCAAGTCTGAAATTTCAGAGGAAATTACAAACTTCAGAAGCCTTTTAAAACCTCAAATATACTACAAGTTTTAAATGTGCTGCATTGCAGGTAAGTTCTCCTGCAATGTGGTGATCAAATTAAGATCCGACATTTGTAATACGAACTAGTGCACGTAGTCCACTAAGGACGGTACTGTATAACTGGTACACTCATCTGGAATGAGTGGCAATTCCAGTCCTCGGGGGCCTGATTGGTGTCGCAGTTTTGCCCCAACCCCAGCTAACACACCTGACTCCAATAATCAACTAATCATGATCTTTAGTTTAGAATGCAATTTGATTTATCAGCTGTGTTTGCTAGGGCTGGAGAAACATTGTGAAACCAATCAGGCCCCCGAGGACTGGAGTTTCCCACCCCTGAATTGTCGGGACTCAACCATCTATTCCATGCCTTTCCTCTTGCAGGGTAAAGCTGGCGGTCCAGGGGAGAGAGGCCTACCAGGGAAGCCTGTGAGTACCTTACATTACATTCACCTATCTCCATTACTTTGGCAGGTTTGATTGACAGGTTTGGTTGACATGTTTGATTGACAGGTTTGATTGACATGAGGTAAAGAGACCAACACCAGAGCTACATGAGAATATGTATTAAAAGTCCCACCCCTATAAAGAATTTCGACCACAGTTTTCTACCTGTTATATAGGCCCCCATTACAATTATTTCCACCACAGCTTTCTACCTGTAATACAGTCCCAGCCCTATAAAGAACTCCCACCACTGCTTTCTACCTGAAATATATGCCCCAATTAAAATCATTTCCACCACAGCTTTCTACCTGTAAAATGATCCTGGCTCTATAAAGAATTTCCACCACTTCTTTCTACCTGTAATATACTGTAGGTCCCATTACAATAATTTCCACCAGAGCTTTCTACCTGTAATATAGATACCGATTAAAGGTGGTGTATAAAATACTAATTTCATCCATTAAAGTAACCTAGATTGACATGAAGTGTGTGTGTGTGTGTCTGTGTTGGTGTGTGTGTGTGTGTGTGTGTGTGTGTGTGTGTGTGTGTGTGTGTGTGTGTGTTGTGTGTGTGTGTGTGTGTGTGTGTGTGTGTGTGTGTGTGTGTGTGTGTGCAGGCACATATCTTAAATCATCAGAGTTATTTTTATGTGCTCTAGAGAACAACATATACTTAGTTTTACCTACATTTAGTAGAGTACCGAAATGAAGCTCCTCACAAGCTAGCAGTGAACATTTTGCAGAAACATAACGCTTTGTTGCAAATCTCACTGCTTTCTTCCATGCGCTGTTCCCCCCTGATGCCAAATAATTCACACGTATTAATATTAATTCAATGGATTGTGGTCAGTAAATCCATGGAATATGGTGTAAATAATATATTTTTTTAATCTATTAGCATGTACAAATGAAGTGCATAACTATATCGTAATTTTCCATGAAGAAAAATTGTTGGGGAAAGTATTTGTAATCTTATTGCAATGTTTTCAGAAACCATGTCCAATATTTGATTGGCAACAAAAAAAGCCTCATGTTGATGATGGTCACTGTTGATGATGGTTACTGCTAACTAATGTGAGCTAGTCATGCTACGCACTAATTCTAGTTACGTGCAATATAGCAGGATTGGGATTCTAGGCTGCCATCCTGGATTATGTTGGAACTGCATAAACGCCACAACTTTTGCAGATAATGTGTAAACACGCAGGCACCAAACACGTTTGAAAATCATGATTTTATAATATTTGTGGTAATAAATCACAGATTCCAAGGTCAATTAGCTACAGGACAATATTTCTAATTAATTACACAAAAACAAATACACCCCCTCCAATAGCCCTGTAGTAACAACACTTCACAATTATACGCACATGTACCAGCATACAATCCTTCTCCAAATAAAGATTCACTGTTTGTGAGTTATATTACTCAGTACTAGGATGTTAGTCCATCCATAAAGATTAGAAATTATACAAAATTAAACTGTAGGTGGAAACCTGTCTATGACTTCACTCTTTCCCAAGCGTGTTAGTATGTATATCTTTGTCAATTGTCATGATGCATTCTATCTCGGGTCATTGGGCTCCTAAGCCAGGTATGTAGATGTCTTAATTAATGCACTGAAAGATGTCTCACAAATGCTAACTGGGATGGTCAGCGCGGCCTGTATGATTGCCTTCAGTGATGGGAACATATCAGGGTCTAACAATTTATACACACAGGACATGTCAAAAGTGGCATCTTTCTTTTTTGAGAGGTAATGTTTAGCAAGGACTACCTTCTCTGGCTTGAGAGGAATATGCCGTGTTTGTCTTGTGTGGGCCTCCCCTCTCTATGTTCTCTCTCTGTCCTGTCTGGTAAACTCTCTCTATGTTCTCTCTCTGTCCTGTCTGGTAACCTCTCTCTGTGTACTCTCTCTGTCCTGTCTGCTAACCTCTCTTCCTTGCTGTCTGAAGTTCTGCTTCCCTGGATCTCCTATATTATTACAGAGATGGCATAGTGTCAGTGCCGTAGCAATATGGAGAATCCTGATCAGACAAACACACAGAGAAGCAATAAATGCACACACACACAACATGAACAACAGGCAAATAACGTGTACCTGAATTTTTTCACTCAATCTTAAACCTGATTAACATTCAAATGTCTTACCCTTCACAAACCACAATAGCTGTGTTCTCTCTGTTGCTTTAGCAACAACATCGAAATGTGTGCAGCCATGGGGCAAAACAGATGAGGTTGGCTTAAATTGTTAACATGTAAGCTTTATTTAGTCTCCAATGTTTATTGAAAACAAATACATTTGCACAATGACCACGTGTTGTTTCAGAAACATTGTTATAGTTATTGGTTAGCTAGCCAGAGAATGTTTGCCGTATTTGCATTGTCATGAAATCAGTCAAAACACCTCAAAACAAGACATGGTATCAATAACTTGATGAAACATGCTGAAATAGGCCACAAATTATTCCCCACATGGCAGTGTCATTCTTGCTAGCAATCTGGCCATCCAGAATCACAACAGACTGACTTATGCCCTATGGAAGCGTGCACATCGTTGTTCGTGACGTTGTCAGCCAACCCATCTATGTAGCTAGATGCTAAATAATTATATTGTAAACACACACACTCACAATGTATTCACTTACTCCTGCAAATACAACAACCGTCTCTGTGTTTACTGAGCTGTATCTTCAATTCCGTATGTCCATCTTCTATAAATTGGAAACAAATTACTCAGCTGTCCAGCTTTGTTTTTCAACAGATAGCTACAGTTGAAGTCGGAAGTTTACATACGCTTAGGTTGGCGTCATTAAAACTCGTTTTTCAACCACTCCACAAAAGTCTTGTGAACAAACTATAGTTTTGGCAAGTCGGTTAGGACATCTACTTTGTGCATTTTTCCCAACAATTGTTTACAGACAGATTATTTCACTTATAATTCACTGTATCACAATTCCAGTGGGTCAGAAGTTTACACACAAAGTTGACTGTGCTTTTAAACAGCTTGGAAAATTCCAGAAAATTATGTCATGGCTTTAGAAGCTTCTGGTAGGCCAATTGACATCATTTGAGTCAATTGGAGGTGTACCTGTGGATGTATTTCAAGGCCTACCTTCAAACTCAGTCCCTCTTTGCTTGACTTTATGAGAAAATTAAAAGAAATCAGCCAAGATCTCAGAAAAAAATTGTAGACCTCCACAAGGTCTGGTTCATCCTTGGGAGCAATTCATCCTTGGGAGCAATTTCCAAATGCCTGAAAGTACCTTGTTCATCTGTACTAAGAATAGTACGCAAGTATAAACACCATGGGACCACGTAGCCGTCAGGAAGGAGACGCGTTCTGTCTCCTAGAGATGAACATACTTTGGTTCGAAAAGTGCAAATCAATCCCAGAACAACAGCAAAGGACCTTGTGAAGATGCTGGAGGAAACAGGTACAAAAGTATCTATATCCACAGTAAAAACGAGTCCTATATCGACATAACCTGAAAGGCCACTCAGCAAGGAAGAAGCCACTACTCCAAAACCACCATAAAAAAGCCAGACTAAGGTTTGCAACTGCACATGGGGACAAAGATCGTACTTTTTGGAGAAATGTCCTCTGGTCTGATGAAACCAAAATAGAACTGTTTGGCCATAATTACCATCGTTATGTTTGGAGGAAAAAGGGGAATGCTTGCAAGCCGAAGAACACCATCCCAACCGTGAAGCACGGGGGTGGCAGCATCATGTTGTTTAGGAGATGTCTGTTGATTATACTGTGTCTGTGTGGGGGTGCTTTGCTGCAGGAGGGAATGGTCCACTTCACAAAATAGATGGCTTCATGAGGGAGGAAAATGATGTGGATATATTGAAGCAACATCAAGGCATCAGTCAGGAAGTTAAAGCTTGGTTGCAATTGGATCTTCCAAATGGACAATGACCCCAAGAATACTTCCAAAGTTGTGGCAAAATGGCTTAAGGACAACAAAGTCAAGGTATTGGAGTGGCCATCACAAAGCCCTGACCTCAATCCCATAGAAAATGTGTGGGCAGAACTGAAAAAGCGTGTGCGAGCAAGGAGGCCTACAAACCTGACCTGACTCAGTTACACCAGCTCTGTCAGGAGGAATGGGACAAAATTCACCCAATTTATTGTGGGACGCTTGTGGAAGGGTACACGAAATGCTTGACCCAAGTTAAACAATTGAAAGGCAATGCTACCAAATACTAATTGAGTGTATGTAAACTGACCCACCGGGAATGTGATGAATGAAATAAAATCATTCTCTACTATTATTCTGACATAGTGATCCTAACTGACCTAAGACAGGGAATTTTATTAGAATTAAATGTCAGGAATTGTGAAAAACTGAGTTTAAATGTATTTGGCTAAGGTGTTTGTAAACTTCCCGACTTCAACTGTAGCTAATTGAGCTGACGTTACCAAAAGTAGTTAACGTCATGTTAGCCTTAAGTTAGCTAGCTATCTTTATTAGCAATAATTAGCCATTTTTGCATATTTGGACAATACTTGATTAGACAGTAATTGGTTAGTTAGTGATACTTTGTCGGGTGGTGAACATAGCTCCAGAAGTTTCATTCAGTGTCCAGATAGTTAATCAGAAACTGTACTGTCAAAACCCTACTCATGAAATCTGTTAGCTAGACTGAGTAGTCCCTCACGTTAGTTAGTCAGTCAGTTAGTTAGCTTAACATTATCTGTCAGTGCAGCTTTTGAGTCAATATGTTGAAATGTACTCAAATCTGGCTTACTGTGAGGTCAATAACTCTGAATAACATCATGGGCTAACAAAATGTGCTATAGTAATAGCAAGCTAACAAAGTTTACCTCGATTCTGTCACGTTAGCTAGGAGTGGTGGGTGTGGAGTCAAGCGCAGAGAGCAAAGTTCCAAATGAGAATGTTTATTCCAAATATGGGTCAAGCCAAAAATCACAGGCACAAATGACCACAAAGACAGGACCGAAAACAAACCGTATAGGAATAAAACACGAACATCCACTGACAGAAAAATAAACAAGACCGCACAAAAGCAGGCGGGCCCTGAATGTCACGATCGTGTGGAGGAGAGACGGACCAAAACGCAGCATGTGGAAAATAAGCCATCTTCTTTTATTATAACGACGAAGATGAACATGAAACGAAACACTTATACAAACTATACAAAAACAACAAACGACCGTGAAGCTACAAACGCAAGTGCACACACAAACTACTTACGTCCAACATAGACAATTCCCCACAAACAGCTAAAGCCTATGGTTGCCTTAAATATGGCTCCCAATCAGAGACAACAATAACCAGCTGCCTCTAATTGAGACCCAATTCAGGCAACCATAGACTTTCCTAGATACC
>NC_036856.1:34113827-34220497 GCF_002910315.2 Salvelinus sp. IW2-2015 | reverse complement strand
GCACACTGGACTCTCAAGGCGCACTATAGGCCTGGTGCGTGGTACCGGTACTGGTGGTACCAGGCTGAGGGCACGCACCTCAGGAAGAGTGCGGGAAGAAGGAAGACGCACAGGAGGCTTCCCAACCTTACCTGGTTGTATGCTCCCCCATATCAACATCTCTCTCTCTTCGCTCTCCTCCAATAACACCAACAACTCCTCAAATGTCTCATAATCTCCCATCCTTTCACTTTCCTCCAATCTGTCCAATAACTCCTCCACATTCTCCGACTCATACCTTCGTTTAGCCAACTGCTCCTGATGGTAAGCACGGGGAACTGGCTCAATTCTCCCACTTGACCCAGCCACACTCCCCGTGTGCCCTCCCCCAATACATTTTTGGGGTAGCCTGTCAGGCTTCCAGCCACTGCCTTGATTTACGCTGCTTGGTCCCATGTTGGTGGGGAATTCTGTCACGATCGTGTGGAGGAGAGACGGACCAAAACGCAGCATGTGGAAAATAAGCCATCTTCTTTTATTATAACGACGAAGATGAACATGAAACGAAACACTTATACAAACTATACAAAAAACAACAAACGACCGTGAAGCTAAAAACGCAAGTGCACACACAAACTACTTACGTTCAACATAGACAATTCCCCACAAACAGCTAAAGCCTATGGTTGCCTTAAATATGGCTCCCAATCAGAGACAACAATAACCAGCTGTCTCTAATTGAGACCCAATTCAGGCAACCATAGACTTTCCTAGATACCTACACTCAACCATAGACACAGCTAGACTACTATACTAAACATAAACCCAACTACTCTAATAAKCCCCCTAAACCTTACAACCACCCTAGACACTACAAAAAACACATACATTCCCCATGTCACACCCTGACCTAACTAAAATAATTAAGAAAACAAAGAATACTAAGGCCAGGGCGTGACACTGAAGGCTTAAATAGCCCTGAATTAACGACAGACAAGAAACAGGTGAAAACAATTAAGACAAAACCAACAGAAAAGGGAAAAGGAATCGTGGCAGCTAGTAGACCGGTGACTACCGCCGAGCGCCGCCCGAACAGGGAGAGGAGCCACCTTCGGTGGAAGTCGTGACAGATTCTCCTTCTCATCTTTGTGTTCTCTCCCTCAGACACTGAACAGTCACCCGCATACGGCGGAATATCATTTTTGGGGACGAATTAAAAATGTCTTTGGTGAACCACTTTGACTCCACCTCCTAATGTGCCACCGTACACAGAAATGCTGGTTTTAGGCAGCACTGAAAAGGCAGGCCAGGGCCCATGTTTGGAGTATTCATTGCAGTGGAGACTAGCTTGTTTTACACCATCCCAGCAGGGCAAAAGACTCAGGGCTGGGACAAAATCATTCGGGGCTATAGCCACGAAAGCCCGGGTCTAGTGATGTCAATGGCCTGTTCCATAGTACCATGACCTTGTGGCTGGTGTGTGCTTCTATCCCCTTGTGTTCCTGGCGGCGTTAAACTGAGACTGGGATGTTTTCAATGTTGTAACAGTCTTCACTACGGGGGAAAATATCTGCTTTTCTACTTAGTTAATGATGGATTGCAGTGTTGTGATATAACCACTGAAGGATAAAATGATTCCCTACTGACGGGAAATGTGATTAAAGAAACATACAGACAAAAGTGCTTATTATTATCAAGTGAGCTGCACACAATTCATAGTGTTGGCTGCTGTTAGCCCAGCACAAACATTTCTCTCTGCATCTCTGTGTATCTGTGGCTAGCCAGACATGATGATCCCTAACTAGAGATTGCCTGGTAGAGCCTGATGCATGCTCAATGACTCTTGGATCCATTCACAGATGCTTGGCTTGCTTGTTTGGTTTGATAAATGACCTATTTTCAGCTCTGTTAAGTCAGACTTGGCGTAACACATGACAAACTTTGTTTCTAGGTGTTATTAACTGATGTGCCACATGCTACACAGACACAGACACACAAACACACACATACTAGCAGCGACCTGTCCTGCTCAGCATCTAAATGCCATCATTTGTCATTTGCATAGAGCAAGGTCTATGTTCAAACAGGTCAGGGGAATGAATGGGTGTTGTTGCGGTGTTATATTTAAGCAAAAAGGCCCGAGGGGGTGTGGTATATGGCCAATATACCATGGCTGAGGGCTGTTCTTAGCAACGACGCAACGCGGAGTGCCTGGATACAGGCCTTAGCCATGGTATATTGGCCATATAACGCAAACCCCTGAGGTGCCTTATTGCTATTATAAACGAGTTGCCAACGTAATTAGAGCAGTCAAAATAAATGTTTTGTCATACCCGTAGTATACGGTCTGATATACCACGGCTGTCAGCCAATCAGCATTCAGGGATCGAACCACCCGGTTTATAACAGGTAATTTCTCATGAGCAGTAAAACACACAATAATGCAGCTGGAACTCCCAACTTGTATAACATGGTAGGACCATGAAATCCCCATCAGACATCTCTACTGTACATTGATCTATAGAAGAGTGGGCTTTTAGAGTTGGGTGCTGCAGAGTGGGCTTTTAGAGTGGGGTTTACTCCAGTAACTAACATTACGTTTACTCCAGTAACTAACAGTATGTTTACTCCAGTAACTAACAGTATGTTTACTCCAGTAACTAACAGCTATGTTTACTTCCAGAACTAACCAGTATGCTTCACTCCAGCTAACTAACAGTACGTTTACTCCAGTAAAACTAACAGTATGTTTACTCCAGTAACTAACAGACGTTTACTCCAGTAACTAACAGTGATGTTTACTCCAGTAACATAACAGTACGTGTTACTCCAGTAACTAAACAGTATGTTTCTCAGTAACTAACAGTAGTTACTCAGTAACTAACACGTTTACTCCATACTACAGTATGTTTACTCCAGTAACTAACAGTATGTTTACTCCAGTAACTAACAGTACGTTTACTCCAGTAACTAACAGTACTTTACTCCAGTAACTAACAGTAGTACTCCAGTAAACTACAGTACGTTTACTCCAGTAACTAACAGTACGTTTACTCCAGTAATAACAGTACGTTTACTCCAGTAACTAAAGTATGTTTACTCAGTAACTAACAGTACGTTTACTCCAGAACTAACAGTATGTTTACTCCAGTAACTAACAGTACGTTTACTCCAGTAACTAACAGTACGTTTTACTCCAGTAACTAACAGTATGTTATCCAGTAACTAACAGTATGTTTACTCCAGTAACTAACAGTACGTTTACTCCAGTAACTACAGTACGTTATATTACTCCAAGTAACTAACAGTACGTTTACTCCATAACTAAACAGTACGTTTACTCCAGTAACTAAAGTATTGTTACTCCAATAACTAAACAGTACGTTTTTACTCAATAACTAACAGTACGTTTACTCCAGAATAAACAGTATGCTTACTCATAACTAACAGTATGTTTACTCCAGTAACTAAACAGTATGTTTACTGCAGATAACTAACAGTACTTTACTCCAGAACTAACAGTACGTTTACTCCAGTAACTAACAGTATTTTTACTCCAATAAACTGACAGTACGTTTACTCCAATAACTAACCATATGTTTACTCCAGTAACTAAACAGTATTGTTTATTCACAGTAACTAACAGTATGTTTACTCCAGAACTACAGTTATTATTACCCAGTAACTAACAGTTGTTTACTCCAGTAACTAACAGTATGTTTACTCCAGTAACTAACAGCTATGTTACTTCAGTAACTAACAGTATGTTTACTCCAGTAACTAACAGTATGTTTACTCCAGTAACTAACAGTACGTTTACTCCAGTAACTTAACAGTACGTTTACTCCATAAACTAACAGTACGTTTACTCCAGTAACTAACAGTAATTTACTCCAGTAACTAACAGTACGTTTACTCCACTAACTAACAGTACGTTTACTCCAGTAACTAACAGTATGTTTATCCAGTAACTAACAGTATGTTTACTCCAGTAACTAACAGTAGTTACTCCAATAACTAACAGTATGTTTACTCCAGTAACTAACAGTATGTTTACTCCAGTAACTAACAGTATTTTACTCAATAACTAACAGTATGTTTTACTCCAGTAACTAACAGTATTTTACTCCAATAACTAACAGTATGTTTACTCCAGTAACTAACAGTATGTTACTCCAGTAACTAACAGTATTTTACTCCAATAACTAACAGTATGTTACTCCAGTAACTAACAGTATTTTTACTCAATAACTAACAGTATGTTTACTCCAGTAACTAACAGTATGTTTACTCCAGTTAAACTAACAGTATTTTACTCCATAACTAACAGTATGTTATCCAGTAACTAACATTATGTTTACTCCAGTACTAACAGTATTTTTATTACAATAACTAACAGTATTTTTACTCAATAACTAACAGTATGTTTACTCAAAACTAACAGTAGTTTTACTCAGTAACTAACAGTATGTTTACTCCAGTAACTAACAGTATGTTTACTTCCAAAACTAACAGTACGTTTACTCCAGTAATACAGTATGTTTACTCCAGTAACTAACAGTATGTTTACTCCAATAAACTAACAGTAGTTTTACTTCCAAGCTAACTAACAGTAGTTTAAACTCCAGTAACTAACAGTATGCTTTACTCCATAACTAACTAGTATCTTACCAATACAGTAGTTTTACTCCAGTAACTAACAGTACGTTTACTCCAGTAACTAATCAGTACAGTTTATCCAGTAACTAACAGTATTTTTATTACAATAACTAATCAGTAATTTTTACTCAAGTAACTAACAGTATGTTTACTCCATACAACGATTTAACGCAGTATAACAGTTTTACTCCAGTAACTAACAGTACGTTTACTCCAGTAACTAACAGTATGTTTACTCCAGTAACTAACAGTATGTTTACTCCAGTAACTAACAGTATGTTTACTGCCGTGAGGAAACTATTAAATCTAACAAAGATCTGACAGGCAGCGTAGAGGAACTCAATATTCTCCCCAGTCACCTCTAGAGCCACAGCGCCATCTTGTGTTCAGTATTGAAAAATACATCTTTGAGGGACAGAGTGACTAAGCAAAGCTCTGAAGTCATCTGCTCTTTCATATCATCTTCCTTAAATGACTGCATGCACTTTATGATAGTGTCATTGAATAATGGCTTTCTTAACCGCCACCATCTTTCAGCCTGGATGTTCCTTTCAGTTCCCGCTGACAAAGTAGGGGAGCATTTGTGCACACAGAGCTTTGATTTACAGTTTCAATAAAAGTATTCCCATGTTATAAGAACTCATGATTTATTTCTGTTTTCAGCTCTCTTTCTCTCTGAGGGCATTTGTAAGAAGAGTTCTGAGAATTACCAGTCCCCTCCATCTTTCCTCCGTTCCTTTTTCATCTGTTTGCTCTGTGCTGTACAGACAGATTTCAGTTGGTCATTGTGTTATGTGATCTAGGGTAGTGCTGTACACTTACCATTACAACAGCGGTTGAAGAGAAAACCTACAGGAGGGRAGCTCTCCATGAACAGGGTTGGAGAGAACCTACAGGAGGGTAGCTCTCCAGGAACAGGGTTGGAGAGAGAACCTACAGGAGGGTAGCTCTCCAGGAACAAGGTTGGAGAGAGAACCTACAGGAGGGTAGCTCTCCAGGAACAAGGATGGAGAGAACCTACAAGAGGGTAGTTCTCCACGAACAAGGTTGGAGAGAGAACCTACAGGAGGGTAGCTCTCCAGGAACAAGGATGGAGAGAGAACCTACAGGAGGGTAGCTCTCCAGGAACAAGGATGGAGAGAACCTACAGGAGGGTAGCTCTCCAGGAACAAAGGTGGAGAGAGAACCTACAGGAGGGTAGATCACCAGGAACAGGGTTGGAGAGAGAACCTACAGGAGGGTAGTTCTCCACGAACAAGGGTGGAGAGAGAACCTACAGGAGGGTAGATCACCAGGAACAGTCCCTTACAGTACAAGTACAGGAGTATCATGGCTAACTGGAAGACTGGCCAATAGTTTCTATGCTCAGACCATCAGGCTGCTGAAAAGCCACCATAGTCAGCTACCTGCTCCCCCTGCTACTCCCCTATGGACCCCCCCCCCCCAACTGACTTTACTCCCCCCCCCCACTCAACAACATTCATTACTGTTCCAGTTGTTAATATGTATATTTTAGTTTTTTAAATTATAATTGTTTTTTTTAAATCCACACCCCTCAATGGTCATGCCGCCTCCTATAGTCATTCCCCCCACCCCCTAAACAGCCTTTACTCTGCCTCCATTCCAATGGACATGTATTTATCCATCACTGATACAGTTATGATGTCTATAGTTCTATTTCTATTGTTGTTTTTATCACAATTTTCATTATTTTATTTCACTTAGTCCTGCATGTTGGAGCTCGAAACCTAAGATTTTAACTTTACCCTGCAATCACACTGCAACCCTGACTATTAAAAACTCTGAATCTGAATCTATGAGGGGACCTTAAGCCTGTGAAAGATTTACCACAGAGATGATTAAAGGCCCAATCCAGCTGTTTTTTATATAAACATCAATCATTTCTGAGTAACAATTAAGTACCTTGCTGTAATAGTTTTCCATTTCTCAACCAATCATTTTTCTAGGACTGTCTGGGAGTTTTCTGAGTGGGGGGGGGAGGGCACCTGAAAAGTAGCTGTTATTGGAAGAGAGGTTTGGACTCACTTTGTTATCAGTCTATAACTTAATTGATGCCTGGTGATGTCAACAGGCAGGCTGAACTCCACCCATGCCAAACATTCTGATTAGAAGGTCCTATGTAGATTGTAATTTCAACCAGCAGGAAATAACACTGACTTTTACAGTGTTCGTTTCAGAAGCTGTTGTAGTGATATGATACAGAGCACATGAGAAACTGAATTTTGACTGCACTGGACCTTTTAAGACATAGCCCTAACTTTGACATCATGACTTTGCACTTTAGTATGTTCATAACTTGATGTGAATGATGTGACATACCTTGCTTGGACAAAGACCTTTTGAGATGGCTAAAGGTTGTGTATGTTGTGTCTCCTGTGTAACAGAGCCTGGGTTAGTCATGATGGACAATGGATGTGCATAGAATATCACACTGATCCTAGATTAATAAAGCAACCAAATATTTCAGATCAGATGTAATACCTTTGATACACATTTGATATGCTTGATAAAACACATTCAATAGCTTCCTTCCCCAGTTGTAACAGAAACTGCTTCCTCAGTGTTTGTGTTCAGGATGCTATGGATCAAGTTCAAGCGTCAAGTTCACAGGCTTGTCCCTTCCCAACTTCTCAAAGGGGATTTTTCCATTCCTGGAATATTAGATGTACACTTTATGTTCTGCAGACTTACTGTTTCTTATGTTTGTTTCTCCAGACCAATCAGATCCATTGATAGTGTCTCTTGTAGGCTCTGTATCTGGTTCAGCCTGTAATAGTATGTTGGTGAACTTTGACCTCTGTCTCTCTCTCAGGGGCAAGCTGGGATCCCTGGCAGCACAGGAGAGAGGGGTGCCCATGGTGAACCAGTGAGTATCGACCAACCAATCAAACAGTTGTCATAAAGTTCTTTACAGGAACCCTGCCTAGACCCCTAAAGTGTAAGCAGCAACACAGTGGGCAGGAAAACTCCCTAAAAGGAATAAATCTCATGACCTCTCTTAGCGTGATGAGGGCCAGGAGTTTTCCGACCTAACCACACAACCTGATAGGGGAACACTCTGGGTCTTACCTATGACACTTTGGCTGTGTTTGTGTAAACGCAGCCACTGTGGCTGTGGCTGTGGCTGTTCTGTGGTATAGGAATGTCAAACAGACTGTCCCTGTGAGGTGAACATGTATTATTAAAACGATTAAGCCTCTCTTCCTCCTGAGGCCTTTGGACTTTGTGTGTCTGTTGGTCTTGGTCTTTTGACCAATTAGAAGAAAAAATATCAGAATTGGGCTGCCTGTGTAAAGGCAGCCATCCTTTTATGTTTTTATTTCTAATAATTTAATCAGCTCTGGTATTACTCCCGCACCCTGAATCAGTTGTTCCAGGGCTCTGTAAAATGCAAGCTGTAAAGAGCGGTGTGATTTCATGTGGCTGATGGGATGTGAGTGTGACTAATGATTCCAGCTTTGATGCTGACAAACACACACTCAGGCACGCAGACACACACACGGAGAGACACACACACAGACAAACACACACAGACAAATACACACACACAAACACACTTAACCCCCGCTGTCACGAACGTCGTAGTGAGGAGACCAAAGCGCAGCGTGATGTGAATACATACTTTTAATGTAAGACGAATAAACACGAAGAACACTAAACAAACTAACAAAACGAACGTGAACGCTATAAACAATGAMTGCAGACATGCAAAGAGACAACGATAAACAGCTGCCTCTGATTGGGTTCGGACTCCGGCAGCAAAAAAACCTGACTCTAAAGGGGAGGGTCCGGGTGGGCCTTTTTCATGGCGGCGGCTCGGGTGCGGGACGTGGACCCCGCTCCACCTCAGTCTTGGCCCACTTAGGTGGCGCCTCTGGAGACCATCGTAGAGGACTGAAGACCATCGTAGAGGGCGCCTCTAGACTGAGGGGCGACTCTGGCAGCTCCGGACAGGAGGGCGACACTGGCAGCTCCGGACAGGAGGGCGACTCTGGCAGCTCCGGACAGGAGGGCGACTCTGGCAGCTCCGGACAGGAGGGCGACTCTGGCAGCTCCGGACCGTCTAGGCGCACTGTAGACCTGGTGCGTGGTTCCGGAACTGGTGGTACCGGGCTGAGGACACGCACTTCAGGGCGAGTGCGAGGAGCAGGAACAGGGCATACTGGACCCTGGAGGCGCACTGTAGGCCTGGTGCGTGGTGCCGGAACTGGTGATACCGGGCTGAGTACACGCACCTCAGGGCGAGTCCGGGGAGGAGGAACAGGATACACGGGACCGTGGAGACGCACTGGAGGTCTAGAGTTTATAGCTGACACAACCCGTCCTGGCTGGATGTTTATTTTCGCCCTGCAAATGCAGGAATAGAGCACACTGGGCTAGAATAGCGCACTGGAGACACCGTGCGCTCCACCGCATAACACGGTGCCTGACCAGTAACACTCTCCCCACGGTGAGCACGAGGACTGGCTCAGGTCTCCTATTTTATTTGTCACATACACACGGTTAGCAGATGTTAATGCGAGTGTAGCGAAATGCCTGTGCTTCTAGTTCCAACAATGCAGTAATATCTAACAAGTAATCTAACAATTCCCCACCAACTACCTAATACACACAAATCTAAAGGGGTGAATGAGAATATGTACATGTAAGTATATGGATGAGCGATCTCCGAGCGGCATAGGCAAGGTGCGATAAATGGTATAAAATACAGTATATACATGTGATATGAGTAATGTAAGATATGTAAACATCATTAAAGTGGCATTATTTAGAGTGCATTGTATAAAGTGACTAGTGATCCATTTATTAATGGCACGACTTCCGCCGAAGTCGGTCCCTCTCCTTGTTCGGTCGGCGTTCGACGGTCGACGTCACCGGCATTTTCCATTTGTTTTGTCTTTGTTTTCTACACACCTGGTTTCTATTCCCCAATTATATGTTCATTATTTAACCCTCTGTTTCCCCCATGTTGGTGTGCGTGTTTGTTTATTATGTTCAGGTTGTATCTTTATGGCTGGTATTGTTTGCCGGGTTCGTTATTACGCCCGTTATTTACGAGTGACCGGTATTTTCACGCACCTTTAGTATTTGTTTTATACTGGTGCAGTTCGTGGAATAAACTACCTTGTACACTCATCTCTGCTCTCCTGTGCCTGATTCCATGCACCAGTTACCCACAGCCTGACAATTAAAGTCGCCAGTGATTGGGTCTCAATGTAGGCAGCAGCCTCTCTGAGTTAGTGATTGCTGTTTAGCAGTCTGATGGCCTTGAGATAGAAGCTGTTTTTCAGTCTGTCGGTCCCACATTTGATGCACCTGTACTGTCCTCACCTTCTGGATGGTAGCGGTGTGAACAGGCAGTGGCTCTGGAGGTTGATGTCCTTGATGATCTTTTTGTCCTTCCTGTGACATTCAGGTGCTGTAGGTGTCATGGAGGGCAGGTAGTTTGCCTCCAGTGTTGCGTTGTGCAGACCGCATCACCCTCTGGAAAGCCTTGCGGTTGAGGGCGGTGCAGTTACCATATCGTGGGAGACAATCACAAATACAGGTCAAACAGATTAGGGCGTGACAGCAGGGCTGTCGAATGCCAAATTTCTATGATACAGCCCAACAAGATGCTCTCGATTGTGCATCTGTAAAAGTTTGTCAGAGTTTTGGGTGACAAACCAAATTTCTTCAGCCTCCTGAGGTTCTTCACCACACTGTCTGTGTGGGTGGACCATTTCAGTTTGTCTGTGATGTGTACGCCGAGGAACTCAAAACTTTCCACCTTCTCCACTGCTGTCATGCCCTGCTGTCACGCCCTGATCTGTTTCACCTGTCTTTGTGATTTTCTCCCACCTCCAGGTGTCACCTGTTTTCCCCATCTCTCTGTGCCAGTTCGTCTTGTTTTGCCAAGTCAATCAGTGTTTCTCCTAGCTCCTATCTTTCCCAGTCTCTGTTTTTTCCTAGCCCTGCTGGTTTTGACCCTTGCCTGTCCTGACCTCGAGCCTGCCTATCGCCTGGTACTGTTTGGACTCTGACCTGGTTTATGAACTCTCGCCTGTCCCCGACCTTCCTTTTCCCTACCCCTTTTGTTATGATAAGTATCGGAGCTCAACCATCTGCTTCCTGTCTGCATTTGGGTTTCGCCTTGTGCCCTTATAACTGCTGTCCCTTCGATGTGGATAGGGGGGTACTCCCTCTGCTGTTTCCTGAAGTTTTGAACAAAGATCATCTCCTTTGTTTTGTTGACATTGAGTGAGAGGTTGTTTTCCTGACATCACACTCCGAGTGCCCTCACCTCCTCACTGTAGGCTGTAGTTGGTAATCAAGCCCACTACTGTTGTGTCGTCTTCAAACTTGATGATTGAGTTGGAGGCTTGGATGGCCACGCAGTCGTGGGTGAACAGGGAGTACAGGAGGGGGCTGAGTGTTGAGGGTCAGCGAAGTAGAGATGTTGTTTCCTACCTTCACCACCTGGAGGCGGCCCATCAGAAAGTCCAGGACCCAGTTGCACAGGGTGGGGTTGAGACCCAGGGCCTCCAGCTTGATGATGAGCTTGGAGGGTACTATGGTGTTGAATGCTGAGTGGTAGTCAATGAACAGCATTCTTACGTAGGTATTCATTTTGTCCAGATGGGATAGGGCAGTGTGCAGTGTGATGGCGATTGCATCGTCTGTGGACCTGTTGGGACAGTATGCAAACTGAAGTGGGTCTATGGTGGCTGGTAAGGTGGAGGTGATATGATTATTGACAAGTCTCTCAAAGCACTTCATGATGACAGAAGTGAGTGCTACGGGGCGGTAGTCATTTAGTTCAGTTATCTTTGCCTTCTTGGGTACAGGAACAATGGATGCCATCTTGAAGCATGTGGGGACAACAGACTGGGATAGGGAGCATTTGCATATGTCTGTAAACACACCAGCCAGCTGGTCTGCACATGCTTTGAGGACGCGGCTAGGGATGCCATCTGGGCCAGCAGCCTTGCGAGGGTTAATAGGTTTAAATGTTTTACTCACGTCAGCCACGGAGAAGGAGATGGGTGGACACAGTCCTTATTAGCGGGCCGTGACAGTAGCACTGAATTATTCTCAAAGCGGGCAAAGAAGGTGTTTAGTTTGTCTGGAAGTGTGACATCGGTTTCCGTGACGTGGCTGGATTTCTTTTTGTAGTCCGTGATTTCCTGTAGACCCTGCCACATACGTCTCGTGTCTGAGCCATTGAATTTGTCGCTGTTCACCTTGTCGCTGTACTGGTGTTTCGCATGTTTGATTGCCTTGCGGAGGGAATAGCTACGCTGCTTATATTCAGACATACTCCCAGACCTCTTTCCARMGTTAAATGCGGTGGATCGCGCTTTCAGTTTTTCGCGGATGCCGCCATCCGTCCACGGTTTCTGGTTAGGGTAGGTATGTGTTATGGATCAGTTGTTACTTTGAACACAATCAAACCATGATGCGCCACATCACATGATATCACAGTAACCATTGTGGCCTCTGATTGGCTGTTTTTCTCCTCTAGGGGCCCAAAGGACCCGCGGGGGACGCAGGACCTGACGGAGAGCAAGGACATGAGGTACATAACTGTTGTTTAATATCAAGATTGGATCTCATTATTTTGTTGTCGTTTCACTGTGATTTTCACTATACTTCTGGACACACACTCCCTCATGCTTTTGCACACACACACACACACACACACACACACACACACACACACACACACACACACACACACACACACACACACACACACACACACACACACACAGACACACACACACACACACACACACACACACACACACACACACACACACACACACACACACACACACACACACACACACACACACACACACACACACACACTTTGTTTTACTTCTCTCTCTTTCCACAGGGAGCTCCTGGCGGAGAGGGGGAGCCAGGTCCAGTTGGAGAACCTGGGATAAAGGTTAGTGTCCTAGAGAATTACTGATTTGGTTTTAAAACCCCCAAAACAAAATGACAAATCAGACAACATGCTAGTAAAGTTTACCGCTTAGCCTACTCACCCATTGAACTTGTACAGAAGATGTACCTCAACATACCCTAGGTATGAAAAATATTAAAAGATGGCATTGTTAATCTGAGAGCGGTACCAGGTCCTATTAGTACCCAGAAGCCTCTTGGAGGGCCATGGCATCTGTTCATCCCTGTGTTGGGTTATGTCCCCCTGAGGGGACGTGACCTCCTGAGCACTATGAAAACAGTCAACACTCGCAAATAAAGTACTTACATCGAAGTKATATTTTATTTGGAAGTTGGAATACTCCTGGGCTACAGTACCTCAAGACTCATTTACAGAACTTAGAGTTGAGCTTGTCTTATCATCTTATTTTGTATAAACTCCTGAGCACCTCTATTGTTGTGTCCATGCAGGGCCACGGGGGGCCGGTTGGAGGAGAGGGGGAACAAGGACAGCAGGGAATGAGAGTGAGTCCTGACTGAGTCCTTCACAAGACCTTCTGAACACAGTCTATGCTCCTAATCCTGCTCTGCTTGTGTTTGGGAGAATCCGATATGCCCGTATATTTACTGTGCCCTCGTTGATGGAGATGTGTAATCCCTGGGCCGGCGAAGGCCAGGGCAGTGTTGAGAATGATTTGTTTTTGTCTGTTGGACTGTATCAATAACCTTCAGGGATGTCGGAGGAGCCTCTCTCTCCCCTCCCTCTCTCTCCCCCTCTTCTTGGGCCAGGGGAAAGCACTATAGAGAGAGAGAGGGTCCTTTGTGTCAAAGCTTACTCTCAGAGATCCTGTTGTAGAACTACATTGTATTGTACTGTGATGCAGAAGGATGTGCAACAATTACATAGTTACAGTCTAGTGTAGAAAGTTGAAGACACACCTGTTCTCCAGTCTAAATGTCCGTATTATGGATGCTACTGTGTGGCGACTGAGGTTGTGCTGGACGCTCTGCCCAGCCTCCCTCATCGTCAATCCATGATTTATGACATGGTCCACCAAAGTGGCCCTAATGTCATCGGAAATATGTCTCCGTCTATTGCCTGGTCCCCTTCTTGTCCTCCTCCTACTCCTCTCTTCCTCTCGCTCTCACTGCCTCCATGTTTGCAAAGTTCTCACAAAAGAGGTGAGCTTACCTGAGGTCTATTTGTAGTGCTAAGGCTCAGACTAATTGGTGTTCAATTACTGTATAAATGTTTTCATGTGTGTGTGTGTGTGTGTGTGTGTGTGTGTGTGTGTGTGTGTGTGTGTGTGGGTGTTGCCAATTTCAGGAATGTTTTGCATTTTGAATAGAAGTGTTTTCCCAATGATTGCAAGAGATTTCATTCTTGAACGAAATGTCTAATGTAAGAAACAGTGTGTAGTGTTTTGCAAGTGTGTTGCAGAATTGCAAACAAAGTGCAAAGCAGAAAATGTGTTTGTACTTTTGGTGCTTTTGTTTAGGGCATGGTTACAAAAGTTAAGGTTTTGATGCTTTTGTCTAAGAATTCACTTTCAGTGAATAAGCAATCGGCAAAAACTGTAATCACAATGGCTTACATATAACGGAAGGAAAATATAATCGTCACAGTCAGGCTCTTTCCAATGTACAACATGTTTCATGCCCTGTGGGTTTGTGTAAACCTACAATCATACGAGTCAACTATACATACTGGACAGTAAAGCCTAAACATTCCATAGGAACATATTAGCATGGTATTAATTGTAACAGCAGTGACCATGGTTGGCTGAAATAAATGTGATGCTGTGTTTGTAGGGTCTTCCAGGTCCTGCTGGCGAGGACGGGCCCCAGGGAAAAGATGGACCAAAGGTAAACACACTGGACAATAAGCTAAATGAGAAGTCCTTTGCTGTTATTGCTCCTACTTCAGAAGCCTCCTAGAACCTATGTCTCTTTACTCTCCTACTCTTTCTTTCTTGTCATCTTGATCTTTCTCTTCTCCCGCTCTCTCTCTCTCGCTCTCTCTCAGGGAGAGCCAGGTGACTGTGGGCCCATGGGCGAGGCAGGGGACAGGGGGATAGAGGGAGACCCTGGGCCTCCTGGAACCACCGGAGTGGCTGGAAAACGTGGTTTCTCTGTAAGTGTGTCCGTTTATTAGCTAAACTTATGACAAAAAATAATAATGATACAACAATTAAGCCGTACAGTAGGTAATGATGCCAATGTGTCCCAGTAGGGGTCAGTATTCTGGGGCACTTGGCGTTCAGTGAGGTCGCTGTCACAATGGAATTGTAACAAAGAAGATGATTTTGTCAGCAGCCATTTTGTCTCCCAGTGTCTAATGAGTTTGCCTCTCTTCCAGGGTCCAGAGGGGAAACAGGGTCCCCCCGGCAACCGAGGACGGCATGGCAAGAAGGTACACACCTGTTTTACTATTAGCATGTGTTGATAAATGACATCACCGATTCCTCATGGGTGTCCGTGCTCTCACAGCTTTACTGTTGTTCTGTCTTCAGGGTGAGGCTGGCAAACCAGGTCCTATCGGTGAGACAGGGGACATTGGGGACATCGGCCAGGAAGGAGGGATGGGACTGAAAGGAGCCAGAGGAACCAGAGGCCCTGTGGTCAGTGCCCAGTTATGTATTCTCCGAGTTCTCACCCCTCCTAACTTCCTATGTGGGCAATATGTGTAGGAAAGTGTCCCTCATTAGTACTGAAGGGAGTCTATCAGGTTATTGTGTTGTTCAGGTCACTGGAGTGGCCAAGAGGACAGCAGCCTCCATTCGGTCTCAACAAGAAACACTTGAAATTAATGGAGCTGTTTCCTTGTGTCCTTGTGTTGGTTGAGATGAGGTAACACACTCAGCATCCTACCACCCAGTAGAAATACTTGTCGATATACATACACATACTCTCACAATTGACAAATTGCATAATTCCCAAGTCATTGGCAGGCCTGTAATATTTTATATAAATAATGTTGATGAACTTCCTAAGTTTCCCTCTCTCTCTGGAGAAGCAACCCTGAATGAATGACCTCATATTACATTATTCAAACCTGGCAAAGCCTCTGTCAGATCAGTAGCTCAGACTAAGCAGAAGTGATCTGACATCTTTCCTAATCTCTAAAGCTAATCTCCCTCTGTTTTGTATAGCAATTAGCAGGTTGCTAATCCGGTAGTGTTTGAAGACAAGCAATAGGCCTATCAGATTTTCTGTTATGAGTTGTAAAAAACAGATGTCAAAAGCAGAGCAAAGGCTTTAAATAACCGTTTTCCCCCTGGAGCACGGGATCACACAGGAAGACATAGAGGAAGGAAAACTCCTTTCCCAGGAGTGCTATGCCATGAAACCTCTGTTGTGATAGCTGGGAAAGGAAAGATGTACGGCTTAGTGTCATACAACACCTCAGGTCCAGGGATGCAGCCTGCATAGGTGCTTAACGTTTAACTCCAAGGTTATATTTAGCATAACCACATAGTGCAGATAGAATAGCAAAACAAATGGTTGTAAAAATGAATGTGTCTGTTTTCTGCATGATTTCCAGGGTCGTCCAGGAGTCATGGGGCCTGAGGGGATGCCTGGAATTGCAGGATACACAGTGAGTTATTCCTGTCTGTGCTACAACACACTTCTCTTTATATCTCTCTCTGTCTCCTTCGATCGCAATCTCAAATCTCACTCACTGACTCCCTCACTTGTACACACTCATACACACACACACACACACAGACACGTTCAACAATAACTTTAAAGTGTTTCTTAAGGGTATGTGTGTCTCTTCAATCACTAATAACAACATAGGTATGCAACAAAAGTATTCTAAGCCCTGTTCTGTTATGGTGACATCATGTCACTCATGTCACTCACACCAAGTCATGACTCCTGACTTCCTTATCAGATCAGCTCTCTTCCCCTAAAATAGATTCACCCCAGTCTCTTCACCTCAGAGAGATTCACCCCAGTCTCTTCACCTCAGAGAGATTCACCCCAGTCTCTTCACCTCAGGAAGATTCACCCCAGTGAATCAATAACATGTTAACACACACACACACATATACTAACAGTTCTCTGCAGCCAAATACAACTAGACAACATAACACCTGGTGTCGAATCAATACCACAGCAAACCGACTGCCAGAACAGAGAAGAAAGCCAAACCCCAAACCCTTAAAACCACATTTGTTTTGGTACCTCCACAGCCAGTCTTCATTCTGGTTTTCAGTCAAACACAACTAGACAGAGAGATTCACCTCAATACCACAGAAAACACACACCTAGCCAAACAAGAAGAAAGAGGAAATTGGATATGGTCAACCTCAAACCCTTATAACCAAAACCTCTGGCAACTCCAGAGGACGCCAGGTCATCGCCAATCTCATTCTGGCTTTTAGTTTCGTAACGATGCAGGGGCACTACAAGTTCACCTGGTTCCTTTTTAGTCTGTTTGTACTGTACTTACTTACTTACTTACTTACTTTATTGTCCCCATGGGGAAATTTTGTTGCAGTGTCATGTACACATTTAAAGTGGCGTTAAATACAAAACAAGATTGACAATACAACTTTCAATAACAGTCACGCACCAATAAATAAAATAAAATTAAAAATTTACACTCACTCTTAGCTCAATCACACACCCACCCAAATTGTTGAGTGATTTCTGTGGTCCTGACAAATAAGTCATTATACCAGGGATATTGTAACGGTTTTCCTCCTCCTCTTCATCCGAAGAGGAGGAGCAGGGATTGAACCAAAATGCAGCGGGTTGTGATGACATATTGATTTATTAAATAAACAAAAACAGACAAAGACGAAAACGAACTATACTTGATATAACTAACAAAATAACAAAACGATGTAGACAGACCTGAACAAACGAACTTACAAATACACGAAGCACGCTGACACAGGAATAGACTACATAAACGCACGAACAAACCGAAACATTCCCGTATGGTGTAACATCGACACAGACACAGGAGACACATACACTAAACACAAACCCATACACTACACCCAACACCCCCTTTACCATATAACCACCCAAAACCGATAAAACCCAAACATTCCCCATGTCACACCCTGACCTAACTAAAATAATAAAGAAAACAAAGAATACTAAGGCCAGGGTGTGACAGATATATTTCTCTCCCTTGCTGTCCTGAGTGTGTTTATAACAAAACATCGTGTTTAACACAATGTTGACAACCCACGCCGTGTCAAGTTATGTGTTATTGTACTGTCTGTCGACCGTGAGTTATGGGTTCTTTGAATATTATGCAGCATATGATGTAGATATAGGTGAGTAATCATGGGTTTGGTTATTCTTAGGGCCACGCCGGCAAACCGGGACCCATAGGACCACCTGGACCCAAAGGTGAAAAGGTACCCTATGCATTTGCATGTTTTTTGTCCTCCTCCTACACACAGTGTTATGTTTTCAGCCTTTTGAAGAGAAATGCCATGTACTGTAACCTTCTATTACTAGCCTGTTCAACCTCTCTTTCGTATCGTCTGAGATCCCTAAAGATTGGAAAGCTGCCGCGGCCACCCCCTCTTCAAAGAGGGAGACACTCTAGACCCAAACTGTTACAGACCTATATCTATCCTGCCCTGCCTTTCTAAAGTATTCGAAAGCCAAGTTAACAAACAGATCACCGACCATTTCGAATCCCACCGTACCTTCTCCGCTATGCAATCTGGTTTCAGAGCTGGTCATGGGTGCACCTCAGCCACGCTCAAGGTCCTAAACGATATCATAACCGCTATCGATAAAAGACAGTACTGTGCAGCCATCTTCATTGACCTGGCCAAGGCTTTCGACTCTGGCAGTCTCTATGGGGGTGCCACAGGGCTCAATTCTCGGGCCGACTATTTTCTCTGTATATATCAATGATGTCGCTCTTGCTGCTGGTGATTCTCTGATCCACCTCTACACAGACGACACCATTCTGTATACTTCTGGCCCTTCTTTGGACACTGTGTTAACAAACCTCCAGATAAGCTTCAATGCCATACAACTCTCCTTCCGTGGCCTCCAACTGTTCTTAAATGCAAGTAAAACTAAATGCATGCTCTTCAACCGATCGCTGCCCGCAAACCTCCAGATGCCCATCCAGAATCACTACTCTGGACGCTTCTGACTTAGAATATGTGGACAACTACAAATACCTAGGTGTCTGGTTAGTCTGTAAACTCTCCTTCCAGACTCACATTAAGTATCTCCAATCCAAAATTAAATCTAGAATTGGCTTCCTATTTCACATCAAAGCCTCCTTCACTCATGCTGCTAAACATATCCACATAAAACTGACTATCCTACCGATCCTTGACTTCGGCGATGTCATTTACAAAATAGCCTCCAACACTCTACTCAGCAAATTGGATGTAGTCTATCACAGTGCCATCCGTTTTGTCACCAAAGCCCCATATACTACTCACCACTGCGACCTGTACGCTCTCGTTGGCTGGCCGTCGCTTCATATTCGTCGCCAAACCCACTGGCTCCAGGCCATCTATAAGTCTTTGCTCGGTAAAGCCCCGCCTTATCTCAGCTCACTGGTCACCATAGCAACACCCACCCGTAGCACGCGCTCCAGCAGGTATATTTCACTGGTCGTCCCCAAAGCCAACTCCTCATTTGGCCGCCTTTCCTTCCAGTTCTCTGCTGCCAATGACTGAAACGAATTGCAAAAATTACAAAAGCTGGAGACTCATATCTCCCTCACTAGCTTTAAGCATCAGCTGTCAGAGCAGCTTACCAATCACTGCACCTGTACACAGCCCACCCAACTACCTCATCCCCATATTGTTATTTATTTTTGCTCTTTTGCACCCCAGTATCTCTACTTGCACATCATCATCTGCACATCTATCACTCCAGTGTTAATGCTAAATTGTAATTATTTCGCCACTATGGCCTATTTATTGCCTTACCTCCCTAATCTTACTACATTTGCACACACTGTATATAGATTTTTCTATTGTGTTATTGACTGTACATTTGTTTATCCCATGTGTAACTCTGTGTTGTTTTTGTCGCACTGCTTGGCTTTATCTTGGCCATGTCACAGTTGTAAATGAGAACTTGTTCTCAACTGGCCTACCTGGTTAAATAAAGGTGAAATAAAAAATTAAATAAAGTTTGTTGTGCCAGAGTTGGATGGGCGCATTTTGGCATGCTGTCTCATTTTACTGTTGTGTCAGAGTGTACTGAGTGTATTTTGGTATGGTGTTCTAGGGTTACCCTGGAGAAGACAGTAAGACCCCAGGACCTGCCGGGCCACTAGGTGAACCAGTAGGTCTCGCCTTCCTTCAACTTACCTGTCCTCTTCCTATGTGTGTGTGGCTTAGGGCTGAGTCAGAGGTGATGTCCAAAATGGCACCCTATGAAAGCATTATATTAACCGTTTTCTAATAGTGGTGTTGCTTGAGGCATAGTTGTCCAACCATGCTTGACAGAGATCCAAGAGAATGGATGTCCAAAGCCGCTTTGTGGAGGCTGCTGAGGGGAGAATGGCTCAAAATATTGTCCGGAACGGAGCGAATGGAACAGCATCAAACACCTGGAAACCAGTGCATTTGAAGTGTTTAATACCATTCCACCGATTCCTCTCCAGTCATTACTGGAGTGTGTGTTGGGCTCCTGAGTGACGCTGTGGTCTAAGGCACTGCATCTCAGTACTAGAAACATCACAACAGACACCCTGCTTCAAATCCAGGCTGTTTTACAACTGGCAGTGATTGGGAGTCCCATATGGTGGCTCACAATTGGCACAGGGTTTGGCCGGTGTAGGCTGTCATTGTAAATAAGAATTTGTTCTTAACTGGTTTGCCTAGTTAAATGAAGGTTAAAAAAATATATTTTTTACCTCAAGCCCGTTCTCCCCAAATAAGGTGCCACCAACCACCTGTGCCAAAGCGCTACAGTAGATGGCTCTCAGCATAGATTGTAAGCAGTGTAACCTATAAGAAGGAAGGTATTGTGTTATTGGCTCAGAGAGTTTAAGGTGAAATACAGCCTTTCCTAAAAGATTCAGAGCCCTAATGTATGTGTGTGTTTGGGCAGGGTCTCCCGGGTGAGCGAGGAGACCGCGGAGAGCCTGGAGATGAGGGATATCAGGTAAAACCACCATAAAAACCACAACATCAAATGTATCCCAAAATCACTTTTCTGGCGTTTTTTCTGTTCCGTTTCCATTATTTTCTTTGGTGCTTGTATTAAAACTTCTCACGAGTCACCAACCCTGTTCCGGAGCACCCCGCACCACCCCCCACTGAATAGCATAGTTAGCATAGCGTCACAAGTAACTTGTAGCATCTAAATATCATTAAATCACAAGTCCAAGACACCAGATGAAAGATACGGTCTGTGAATAAAGCCACCATTTCAGATTTTTAAAATGTTTTACAGGGAAGACACAATATGTAAATCTATTAGCTAACCACGTTAGCAAAAGAGAGATTTTTTCACTCCCAACAGTTTTTCCCTGCGTCAGTAGCTATCACTATTTCGACTACATAAAAATATATATAGCCACTAACCAAGAAACAATTCATAAGAGGATAGTCTGATAACATATTTATGGTATTGCATAGTTTTTTTTGAAAATGTGCATTTTCAGGTATAAATCACAGTTCTACATTGCAGCTGCATTCTGAAAAGTGCCGACCCAGCCAGAATAATTACAGAGACCAACGTCATATAACTAAATACTCATTTTAAAACATTTCAGAAAAATACACAGCGTACAGACATTGAAAGCCCAACATCTGGTGAATCCAAACAATATTTCAGATTTATAAAATGTTTTATAACGAAAACAAATGTAGCGCTAAATTAGCATAGCTATACCAGCAGATTCGGCTGGCGCCCACGGCAAGATCACATGCCACAACAGATATGATATAACTCGTAAATGGGTCTTACTATGGCTGATCTTTCATCAGAATGTTGATCAAAGTGTCCTTTGTCAAGATGAGTTGTTGGTTCAGTTCAGAGTCGTTCCTTTCTCACTCCATTTAGCACAGTACCGGTCGAGTGGCACGTATTTCTCAAACGATACTAAAATCTAACAACTGACAACCGCAAAACTCCCTAAAAAAATCAAATAATCTGATTAAACTATATTGAAAAAACATACATTACTCGATACTGGTCTCACATGTATCAAACAAACTTCGACACGGAGATAATAATGGCCGCACAACAGAAGACAAACTAGCTCCAAATTCCATGCAACAAAGAACCGGAAGTTGTCGGTCATGCCAAAGATTTTGCTCTCATTTCACGTCAGTCCCAAATAGACAAGAAATTCCTCTGACGTCCTCTAGACACCCAGGAAGGCCAGTGAGTTGTGTTTCGGGTCATAGGAGGCACGACCATATATAGGCAGAGCTTTGAAACCAGCATAAACATCTTGATTTTATGTTCTTGGTCATGGAAATGCTGTTGAATGCTTCTGTATCACTCAGAGACAAAATTGAAACGGATTTAGAAACTAGGGATTGTTTCTTTCCAATGGTAGTATCATATGCATATAGTAAGAACAAAATTGAATAAGAGGCAGTTTAATCTGTAGAGCAAATTATGCTAATGCGAAAATAGCACCCCCTGTATTCTCAAGAGGTTAAAGCAGGTCTGAGACCACACATCTGAAACATGAGCATCCCGGATTACTGAATTCCTAGTGTATTAGTCAGGAGGAAATCTGGTGTTATTGGCATAGACACTGAAAACTAACACACACACAGGCGAAACACACACACACAGGTTCAGTCAGGTGTGAAGTTAACAGTACAAGATGAAAGTTGTGCAGAGCGAAATCCCAGAATCCCCTGCGGCAGGGTACTAGAGCTCTCCCCTCCTATAAACACTTGCCCAATGCCGCCCTCCTCAGAGAGAGAGAGTACAATGTTTAAGCATTTATAAGCATTCTTCCTGAACTGGATATCAGTTCAAAGTCACGGTTGCTAATCTTGATTTGGCAGTTGTTGAGAGGCTTGAGAGACTTCCAGGATCCCATTAGATAAAAGTGTTGTGCTGTGTGTGGTTGTGTGTGTGTGTGGTGTGTGTGTTGTGTTGTGTGTTGGGTGTTGGTGTGTTGTGTGGTGTGTGTGTGTGTTGTGTGGTGTGTGTGTGTGTTTGTTGTGTGTGTTGTGTGTGTGTGTGTGTGTTGTTGTGGTGTGGTGTGTTGTGTGTTAACTAGTTGACCTAGTGCTTCCCCCCCTCTGATGGTAATTTATAGAGCAAATTTTGTCTGAGCCACCTGCAGCCCAATGTAATAAAATACATACCTAGAAAGCTTGGCCTGTGAACTACAGTACCTGTGGTTCTGCTATTCGTATGGTATGAAGCTTAGGGACTATATCGTGCTGTTGAAAGAAGATAGATATGCGAACACAGTTGATGCGCCCACAGTTTTATTGTGCAACATTTCGCCCTAAGATCAGCTTATTACAGCTAACCTTGTGTAGCTGTAGTGAACCAAGACAGCTAGCTCGAACCCTGACACCTGGGTCTCACTAAATGACCTGACTCAACCTCCAATATCACCAATTCAGGTGACTGTGAAGCTGTAGCGTTTCACCTAGAGCTGAGCGATATGGACAAAAATCCATATTGTGATAAATTCCTCATTAGACGTGCTAATGATAAAGTTATAACAATGTTCACCACAGTTTATTTTAATAACTACTAACGTTACTACTAGTTGTTATGGTTGTAGCCATCAATTGTCCCATTAACAATCACCCATATTAGCAGACTTATTTCATTTCAAACTTTTCGATAATTGACTGTATGGTCTGTGTCGATCATTGATGTTTATCGTCCCAGCTCTAGTTTCACCTGTATAATGTCTTTGTCTCTTTGTTATTTTCAGGCCACACTGGCATCACTGGACTGCGCGGCTGTTGGAGCACCAGGCCTTCCTGTAAGTCCAATAAATACTATGTGTAGCCTTATCAGCATCTACAGTTGAAGTCGGAAGTTTATATACACTTAGGTTGGAGTCATTAAACTCGTTTTCAACCACTACCTGGATGTATGTCATGGCTGTCTTCCTCTTCTTCGTCTGAAGATAACAAGGATCGGACCAATACGCAGCGTGGTAGGTTCATGTTTTAATATAGAAAAAACTGAACATGAACACCAATACAAAAACAATAAACGTAACAAACCGTAACAGTCCCGTGTTGCACAAACACTGACACAGGAAACAATCACCCACAAAATACCCAAAGAACATGGCTGCCTAAATATGGTTCCCAATCAGAGACAACGTTGAACACCTGCCTCTAATTGGAGAACCAATCTAGGCAACCATAGACTTACATAAACACCTACAATGAACACAACCACCCATAACTCTACAAAAAAAAACTAGACAATACAAACACCCTAGACGAGACAAAAACACACAAACATCCCCCATGTCACACCCTGACCTAACAAAAATAATAAAAAAACAAAGATAACTAAGGCCAGGCGTGACAGTACCCCCCCCCCCCAAAGTGCGGACTCCGCCGCAAAACCTGACACAGAAGGGGAGGTCCGGGTGGGCCTTCCTACGGCGCGGCTGGTGCGGGACGTGGACCCCACCACCATAGTCAATACCCGCTTAGGTGGCCTCCCAGGAACGAGGACCCTTGCAGCGAGTCCCAGACTGAAGACCATCGGAGAGGGCGCCACTGGACTGAGGGGCACTCCGGACTGAGGCAGCTCCGGACTGAGGGGCAGCTCCGGACTGAGAGGCAGCTCATGACTGGAGGGCAGCTCACTGACTGAGGGCAGCTCATGACTGGAGGGCAGCTCATGACTGAGGCAGCTCATGACTGGCGGGCTCCGGACTGAGGGGCAGCTTCGGACTGAGGGGCAGCTCCGGACTAAGGCAGCTCACTGAGGAGGCTCATGTCACTGGAGGGAAGCTCATGACTGAGAGCAGCTCATGACTGGAGCACGGCTCATGATGGCGCTCATGACTGGCGCGCGCTCACTGACTTCGGCGGCTCTGGCAGCTCCTGACTGGCGGGCGGCTCTGGCGGCTCCTGACTGGCGGCCTCGGCGGCTCCTGACTGGCGGGCGGCCTGCGGCCCTGACTGCGGCGGCTCTGGAGCTCCTGACTGCGGCGGCTCTGGCGGCTCTTGACAGACGGACGGCTCTAGGCTCCGACAACGGCGCTCTGACGTCTCGGACAGACGGGCGGCTCTGACGGCTCGGGACAGACAGCGCGGCTCTGACGGCTCGGGACAGACGGGCGGCTCTGACGGCTCGGGACAGACGGGCGGCTCTGACGGCTCGGGACAGACGGCGGCTCTGACGGCTCGGACAGACGGACGGCTCGGACGGCTCGGGACAGAGCGGCTCTGACGGCGCTGGGCACGGGCAGCATGGCCTGCAGCAGCAGCTCAGATGGCGCTGGCAGGCAGCAGCTCAGATACGCTGGCAGCAGGCAGCTCAGAGCGCTGGGCAGGCAGGCAGCTCAGATGTACGCTGGCAGGCAGGCAGCTCAGATGACGCTGGGCAGGCAGGCAGCTCAAACGCGCCTGGGCAGACGGACAGCGCAGACGGCGCTGGGCAGACGGCAGACTTTGCGCGGCTGAGGCGCACAGTAGGCCTGGTGCGTGGTGCCGGAACTGGTGGTACCGGGCTAAGACACGCACCTCAAGAGCTAGTGCGGGGAGCAGCAACAGGGCGCACAGGGCCTGGAGACGCACAGGAGGTTTGGTGCGTGTGCCGAACTGTGGTACCGGGCTGGAGACACGCACCACGGCGAGTGCGTGGAGGAGGAACAGGGCTTTAGACGCACTGGAAGCCTGGTGCGTGTAGTCACTGGTGGTACTGGCTGGGCGAGGAGGTGGCCATATACCGGACCGTGAAGGCCACAGGAGCTCTTAAGCACCGAGCCTGCCCAACCTTACCTGGTTTAATGTTCCCCGTAGCCAGGCCAATGCGGCGAGTGGAATAGCCCGCACTGGGCTGTGCTGGCGAACCGGGAACACCATGCTAAGGTCGTGCCATGTACACCGGCCCGAGGAGACGTACTCGAGGCCAGATACGTTGAGCCGGCTTCATGGCACCTGGCTCCATCCCACTCTAGCCCGGCCGATACGTGGAGCTGGAATGTACCGCACCGCGCTAATCACACGTACAGGAGACACCGTGCGCTCTCCGCATAACACGGTGTCTGCCCTACTCTCGCTCCACGGTAAGCACGGGAGTTGGCGCAGTCTCTACCTGACTTCGCCCACTCCCTTTAGCCCCCCCCCCCCCCCCCCAATAAATTTTTGCGCTGACTCTCAGGCTTCCAGCCTCGCTTCCATGCTGCCTCCTCATACCACCGCCTCTCGGCTTTAGCTGCCTCCAGCTCTTCACGAGGCGGCGATATTCTCCCGGTTGCTCCAGTCTCCGCTGTCCAGAATTTCCTCCAAACCATAAGTCCTGCGACCTGCCTCCTGCTGCTGCTGCCGCTTACCACGCTGCTTGTTCCGAGTGTGTGGGTGATTCTGTCACGGCTGTCTTCCTCTTCTTCCTCTGAAGAGGTGTAACAAATCGGACCATACGCAGCGTGGTAGGTGTCCATGTTTTAATATAGAAAAAACTGAACAATGAACACAATACAAAAACAATAAACGTAACAAACCGTAAGCATCCGTGTTGCACAAACACTGACACAGGAAACAATCACCCACAAAATACCCAAAGAACATGGCTGCCTAAATATGGTTCCCAATCAGAGACAACGTTGAACACCTGCCTCTAATTGAGAACCAATCTAGGCAACCATAGACTTACATAAACACCTACAATGAACACAACCCCATGAACTCTACAAAAAAAACTAGACAATACAAACACCCTAGACGAGACAAAAACACACAAACATCCCCCATGTCACACCCTGACCTAACAAAAATAATAAAGAAAACAAAGATAACTAAGGCCAGGGCGTGACAATGTATTTCAAGGCCTACCTTCAAACTCAGTGCCTCTTGCTTGACATCATGGGAAAATCAAAAGAAATCAGCCAAGATCTCAGAAAAAAAGATTTTGACCTCCACAAGTCTGGTTCATCCTGAGCAATTTCCAAATGCCTGAAGTACCACGTTCATCTGTACAAACAATATTATGCAAGTATAACACTAGGGACCACGCAGCCGTCATACCGCTCACAAAGGAGATGCGTTCTGTCTCCTAGAGATGAAACGTACTTGGTGCGAAAAGTGCAAATCAATCCCAGAACAACAGCAAAGGACCTTGTGAAGATGCTGGAGAAACAGTACAAAGTATCTATATCACAGTAAAACGAGTCCTATACGACATAACCTGAAAGGCCGCTCAGCAAGGAAGAAGCCACTGTTTTAAAACCGCCATAAGAAAGCCAGACTACGGTTTGCAACTGCACATGGGGACAAAGATCTACTTTTTGGAGAAATGTCCTCTGGTCTGATGAAGCAAAAATAGAACTGTTGGCCATAATGACCATTGTTATGTTTGGAGAAAAAAGGGGGAGGCTTGCAAGCCGAAGAACACCATCCCAACCGTGAAGCACGCGTGTGCAGCATCATGTTGTGGGTGCTTTGCTGCAGGAGGAATGGTCCACTTCACAAAATAGATGGCATCATGAGATGGAAATGATTTGGATATATTGAAAACATCTCAAGACATCAGTCAGAAAGTTAAAGCTCATCGCAAATGGGCTTCCAAATGACAATGATCCCAAGCATACTTCCAAAGTTGTGGCAAAATGGCTTGACGACAACAAAGTCAAGGCATTGGAGTGCCATCACAAAACCCTGACCTCAATCCCATAGAAAATGTGTGGGCAGAACTGAAAAAGTGTGTGTGAGCAAAGGAGGCCTACAAATCTGACTCAGTTACACCAGCTCTGTCAGGAGAATGGGACAAAATTCACCCAACTAATTGGAAAGCTTGTGGAAGCCTACCCGAAACGTTTGACCCAAGTTAAACAATTGAAAGTAATGCTACCAAATACTAATTGAGTGTATGTCACGCCCTGACCTTAGTTATCTAGTTTTCTATTATTTTGGTTATCAGGGTGTGACGAGGGTGGGTATGCTTGTTTTGTATTGTCTAGGGTTTTTGTATGTCTAGGGGTGTTTGTAAGTCTAGGCATATGTATGTCTATGGTGGCCTGAATTGGTTCCCAATCAGAGGCAGCTGTTTATCATTGTCTCTGATTGGGGATCATATTTAGGTTGCCATTTTCCCTTTTGGTTTTGTGGGTTCTTATTCTATGTTTAGTTGCCTGTCTGCACTAGCCATATTAGCTTCACGGTTCGTTTTGTTATTTTGTTTGTTTTGTTCAGTGTTCGTTCTTTAAATAAAGAAGAATGTATGCTTATCACGCTGCGCCTTGGTCTCCTCCCTACGACGGCCGTGACAGTGTATGTAAACTTCTGACCCACTGGGAATGTGATGAAAGAAATAAAAGCTGAAATAAATAATTTCACATTCTTAAAATAAAGTGGTGATACTAACTGACCTAAGACAGGGAATTTTTACTATGATTAAATGTCAGGAGTTGTAAAAACTGAGTTTAAATGTATTTGGCTAAGGTGTATGTAAACTTCTGACTTCAACTGTATTTRTAGGTCACATTTTGTTTTGCACATTGAAATAAGAATAAATCCTGTGTGTGTGTGATTTTGTTGATTAGGGAACACCAGGGGAACCCGGAGAACCTGGCCTGAAAGGAGAAATGGGAACTCAGGTGAGTGTGAGTGTGATCATGCTATTCTTTGTAAATCAGTGCATCGGACGCATTCCGCTCCTGGCTTGGGGAAAGGAGACCACAGTATTTGTTAAATCATGTCTCCCTGGKGCTCTAGATCCGATGTTATTGTATAACTAGATAATCAAAGTGTTACACCAGCCTACTGCAGAGCTTCCTACAGGCTTCCTTGGCTCTGAACACCATGAGGGTCGGGTTGAGCAATCACCTGTCAACGCTATGGGAGAAGAGGAGACACTCACTTCCAAACTGCAGTTCCTAACATGCTAGACAAGCCGTGGAGACAACCGTTTTTAACCTAGGACTCTATTGCTCTCGATCAACAAGCCGACGTGCCAGAGCATAAGCATTGTCATGTGAAGAGAGGGAGAAAAAAACACTTTTATTCCCATGAAATCAGACTGGGCCAAAACAATGCAGACAGGCTTGAGCATCTGTGCCTTTGATACCAGAGAAGACGGATGAGGGAAGGAGAGAAAGAGGGGGAAAGAAGGAAGCAGAGAATTATGTTTGTTTGGCCACCCACTGTGCGCTTCGTGCTTCAAAGTGTTCCGTCTGAATTCCACAAGGCTTGAGAATAGACACTGGAATGCAGAAAGCTGGCATCAGTAAGAATTTTGGAAAAAGGAGCTATTTATTATGRACTTCAAGTCTAAATTACTTCACTTCAAGTATGAATATTTTAACTGCAGCTTSATAATGTATACATTTTCAGAGTTTGTGAATATCATTCATTTGTGACATAATGTTGCTCTTTATGGAATATAGCTCTTTATGTACAGAAATAGGATCTGCATATGGTCACATATTTCCTAAAAACAAGCTGAGGTACTGTATCTTACATATATAGTTCTAAATACCTTTGACATGTTAAGACATGCGACTTGGCCTATTTGCCTATTTTATCAGATTGAGTCAATATTGTTGCGTCACATATTGAGTGCAAGTTCGGCCTTCTTAGAAAAATCTGAACTGGAGTAACACAAGACTAGAGGTCTATGAGTGAAGTATACACTARGCAGAACTGTATATGTAAACATCCGTTTAGTGTGCAGTAAGCCTAAGACTTAATCTTACCGTTTTTTACAATCACTTTGGCACTAATTTCAGAACCTTGTGGTCATTTTTCAAAACTCTAGACACAAACTCAAAACAGTCATCACTTGTAACACAGGCTGTCCAATGTTCAAAACATTGCATTGTGCATTCATGTCTTTAAAGAAACCTTGCACTTACAGAATCATTGGTTCAAATAACTAATTTATCATGAAATACCATAGGAACATTCATTTAGATCACCCACACACAAGATACTGATAGTTTCACTGTGTAGTTGTTCATACAATCATTAAATATTGTAGTACAAAATATGTGATACATGTTTCATTATGGTACTACATGTAAATACATCACTGTAAAAGGACTAGTAGAGAGAATACTACAGACACAGTGGAATCATTGAACAAAATCTGAAATGTATTGATGACATACAATAAAATCACAACATAGGTTTCTTTGAATCAAAGCAAAAATAATTAGCTACAAAAAAGAAAAAAACTACAGTAAAACGTCAATTGCAGTGTTCCTCACCTGGCTTACTGTAAAAAGCAAAACAAAGGATTGATTACTGTACTTCTACATTTCCATCAACCCTGTCTTGTGGATTTGGCCACAGGTTCTCATCCACATCACAATGGATGTTTTCATTAGCCAAACATCTTGGGAAGAATCTTCGGGCATGGCGAATCCAGGCCTGACACTGGTCTGCCGTGATGCCATTGCATGCTTCATCCATGGCCTGGAGAAGGGTGGTTTGTTCGTGAGGTCACCTATCATATACCTTCCACCTCAATGTGGAGAAAAATTCCTCAGTCGGGTTAAGGAAAGGAGAGTATGGGGGTAAGTACAAGGTGGTAAATTGTGGATGGGCCTGAAACCATGCTTGCACCATTTGAGCATGGTGGAACCTGACATTATCCCACACAATGACGTAGGTCACGCCATCAGCTCTACAGACCTGATTTAGCTCATCGAGGAAGGTTACAAGGAGAGCTGCATTATATGATTCAATACAAGGTCTGCGTCCCACCACACCCTCTTCCGATATAGCCGCACACCTGGTGATGTTGGCCCCATGTTGTGCAGGTACTTGGATGGTTGCCCGCTGGCCATTGAAATTCCAACCTCTCCTCCTTGTTTTGGCCAGGTTGAACCCTGCCTCATCCAAAAATAGGAATTTGTGATGGTTTTCGTCAGCATCCAGCTCCATCACCCTCTAAAAATACATTTTGGAAAGAGAATTACTGATTNCTGCCTCATCCAAAAATAGGAATTTGTGATGGTTTTCGTCAGCATCCAGCTCCATCACCCTCTAAAAATACATTTTGGAAAGAGAATTACTGATTACAATGATGTAGAATTTTGGGGGAATTTTTCAAAATAGGCATCTTGAAAACTGAACATACCTGAACATACTCAGTCCTCAGTTGCTTCACTCTGTCTGCATTTCTTTCAGAAGGCACATTGGTATAGCTGTTTTAGAGACACCTGGTGCCTTTTCAGCATGCGTGCAATAGTCGGCAAACCTATGGCTTCCACATTGTTGAACATGTCGTCATTGTCCAAGATGTGCTGCCAAATTTCTGTAAGGTGAATATCATTTTTGACCCGAACCAAATTGACCACAGCCAGCTCTTGTTGGTCAGTCAGAATTTTGCCTCTGCCTCCCCTATTTGGCCTAGTCTCAATTCTGCAGGGAAAATTACAGTAAGAACACATTTAGTCACATCACCTACTCTGTGGTACACATTGGCATGCAGTATACAGTCATTTGACAATTGAGAGTAGCCTAATGTTTAGTGCATGCTGAAGACTTACCGGTTCTCATTGCGGAAAGTTCTGATGATTGAGGCCACAGTTGATCTTCTGAGGTTTGGATGAATCATTGTAGCTGCCTCAGTCATTGTTATGCCATGATTTACAACATGGCCTACAACTATTGCTCGGATTCCATTGGACACTCTTTGCTGTTGCTGCCACTGTCTTGGTCCGTGGCCTTGACCTCTAACACGTTCCCTCACACCTCTCAAACGAGGCCCACAACCACCTCTCAGAAGGGGTGCTTGTCTCCTGACATTRCTTTCACCACCACGTTTTCCTCGTCTTCCTCCTCCCACTGCTTGACCTCTATTGTGACCTGGATCACCTGCTGACTCCATGTTATCGCTATGTTGTTGCAGGTGGATACCACTCATTACACTATATACTCGAGTTGGCAGTTTTGGAAAAGCAATTACAAGGGCCTGCATACATACACTCACCGGCCACTTTATTAGGTACACCTGCGTGTTAACGCAAATAGCCTGCTCCTTTGAATAGCGAATCATGTGGCTGCCTGCAACTCAATATATAGAATATATAGAGTAGAGAGCTTTAGTTGTTGTTCGACCAAACATTAGAACGGGCAAGATGCGTAATCTAAGCAACTTTGACCGTGGTATGATTGTTGATGCCACACATGGTGATTCCAGCATCTCAGAAACAGCTACCCTCCTGGGATTTTTGCGCACTACAGTCTAGAGTTTACAGAGAATGGTGCGATAAACAAAACACATTCAGTGAGCGGCAGTTCTGTGGGCAAAAACACCTTGTTAATGAGAGAGGTCAGAGGAGAATGTCCAGACTCATTCAAGCTAACAGAAAGGCCACAAATGCTCAAATAACAGCCGTTTAAAACAATGGTGCGCATGCTGCAAAAGGGGGTCCTACCCAGTGCTAGATAGGTGTACCTAATAAAGTGGCCGGTGAGTGTACAGTAATGTCAAATCTGAAAACATGGTCTGAAAAAGTGGTACATGGGACCATAGAAACAGTGTCTGATAAAGAATGATGAGGAAATATTACATCCATAGATAATGTAGTCCAATTGGTTCATGTTCCACGGTAATTGGTGTCATTGGATCTCATTATCCTGAAGCTTTCATGATCTAAACATGGAATATTGTTTGTCAGTTTCCATAAAAKTATGCATTAAGAGTAATGCAACAGTTACTTATCATTTTCAGCAGGTGTATCAATTGATAGTTAGATCATTGTAATGAAATTAATAGACAGTCATCTCAGATGTAATGTGTGAATTGCATTTTGAAATGGTAATACTTTGATGTTAAGTTGTGTCATTTTGAACAGGTGATTTTAGTTCAATGAACAAATGATCTTAGCTTTATGTGTATTGTATCCAAGCAATTGGAAAAAGTGTTAGTTTTGAAAATGTGCTTTTTGATCATCGGTTGTGAGTTTTGTGTCTAGAGTTTCGAAAATGACATCAAGGTTCTGAAATTAGTGCCAAAGTGATTGTAAAAAACTGTAACGTAACCACACACATGTCAGGGAATAAGCAGACACATGAGATAAAATAATGGATTTGTTTCTTATGGTAACAAAATCAATTGGATGTGGTAGTGTGTGTGTCTGTGTGTGTAGCATTGTACGATGTGTGTTGGAACCATGTGTGAATGTGTGTGTGTGTGTTGTGTGTGTGTGTGGTGTGTGTGGGTGTGGGTGTGTGTGTGTGTGTGTGTGTGTGTGTGTGTGTGTGTGGTGGTGTGTGTGTGTGTGTTTGTACAGGGCTTCGAACGGGAAGAAAGGAGCGAGGGGCCTGACTGGGACCGCTGGTGTTGAAGTAAGTATCACATCACCACAATGTAGAGAAGACATGAAGAAAGAAAGACGACAGAGAAGAGGGTGATGGGAGAGATGTAGAGAGGTACCAAGAGGGAGAGGGTGATGGGAGAGAGTGAGAGAGTACAGAGGGAGAGAGTGATGGGAGAGATGTAGAGAGTAAACAGAGGGAGGAAAGAGATATACTGCATTACATTCTGTACTACAACAAACAAGACTAATGCATTGTGTTACGTGGAGATTAACATTTACGATATGGACTACTTTGTTGGGGAGGAAATGGGGGAAAGCTGGAGATAGAGGACGGACAAAAAGAGAGAGAGGGAGAGAGAGAGCGAGAGAGAAGCTGTGTGAAGAGATAGAAAGCAGGGAAGGAGGATGCATGGAGAGAGAGAGAGGCCGTGGAGTGATGGAAACAAATTTAAATAGTTATTGCCGAGAACATGCTGAGTAATGGTATCAAAAGGTTCTACAGCTGGCACCATCGAGAGCATCCTGACCGACGTTGCATCACCGCCTAGTATGGAAAAGTTTCGGCATCCGACCGTAAGGCGCGCAGAGGGTAGTGCTACGACCCAGTATATCACTGCGGCCAAGCTCCTGCCATTCAGGACCTCTCTACTAGGCGGGTCAGAGGAAGGCCCAAAAATTGTCAAAGTCTCCAGCCACCCAATCATAGACTGCTCTCTCTGCTACCGCACAGGCAAGCGGTACCGGAGCACCAAGTCTAGGTCCAAAAGCGCTCCTTAACAGCTTCTACTCCCAAGCTGTAAGAATGCTGAACAGCTAATCAAATGGCCACCCGGACTATTTGCATTGACCCCCCCCCCCCCTTTTTTTTACACTGCTGCTTACTCCACTAGTTTATAATCTAGCATACACTTTACCCCTACCTACAGTACATGTACAATATTACATCAATTACCTCAGCTAACCAGTAACCCTGCACATGACTAAGTACCGGTACCCCCTGTATATAAGTTTCATTATTGTTATTATTGTAGCTTACTTTTTTTACATTAGTTTATTTAGTAATTATTTTCTTAACTATTTTTTTTTTTTTACTGCATTGTTGGTTAAGGGCTTGTCAGTATTCAGCGCATGTGACAAATACAATTTGATTTGATATTTACAGAGAAGTCCATAACAATGTCCCGTACATGTACTCTCCATGACATGACATTTCATTGGGTTTGTTTCGTTAAAGTAGCAGGACAAAATGTTCAGTGCTGTATATAGTCAGTCTGTAGAATATTAGAGCATATGACAATATGTTGAGGTCAAAATGCACTTCCCTTTATTTTCCATAAAACAGTTATAGATCCCAAGCCATCACTGCCAGTCGGGAATGTATCTCTTTATTCCAGATGTCTCTGAAGGTAGATTTATATACAGCCAACTAAGGGGGGAGAAGGCCGTGGGGGACTGGGAAAGGTTGGGAGATTAGAGCGGTAGTGTATCGTAGTGTAGGTGGTTGGATAAAATGCATTACAGTTAGAAGTGACCTCAACTGGCTAAGACCTGAATATTCACGTTAGTGCCCATAACTAATGCCTTTACAAGTATTGTCATGGAGACACAACAGATTGAGTTTGATATTGTTGTTTTGTATTTCCCAGGGCGAAGCTGGTTTACTTGGACCCAGAGGCATGGAGGGATACGCTGGGCCTGACGGTCCTCCAGGACTAGTTGGGTTACCAGGATTTCCAGGGAAGACTGGGCGACAGGTAGGCATCATATCCTGTCTCTCACACACACACACACAGAATGGGGCCCTATAATCTGTCCATAAACAAACTCTTGCCCTGTTCGTGCTCTACAGTAGGTCACAGTAAGAGTCAGGGGATTATTACATTGTGTAAGCAAACTTTAAGAGAGCCATTCTCTCAGCATCGTTAAATGTCTGTGGCTGACAGTCTGACCTGCTCTCTGAATCAGAATAAAGTTTATAATCTAGTGACCCCTTTCTTATTTAGTTTTACCACGTCTCCTCGTTAAAAACCTCACTCGTCTATTTCTCTTGCGACATTACACACAATCACAACACTAGCTAGCGTCACAGTAAATCTCCAACAATGTCCAAACTGAATAATGGGCTGAATAAAGTTATGAGATTATCCCATTATTAAAGGAAAAATACACTCAAAAACTATATTATGGTATTTTTTTCATTAGTCCATGTCAGCAATCAAGTTTTCAAGATATTGGATTTTCAAGAAGCAAAGTGTCACTTGCCACATCATAATGATGATGCATAATGCATCACATGATGCAAAACGAATACTTCTTGAAAATCCTCAATCTTGAAAATTTGACTGCTGACATTGAAAACATCTTGGGAACCGTGGACTAATGAAGAAAAACAATCCTTTAAGTAGATTAAGACAACAACACATTATTAATGTGATTGRGGCTAGACTGCGACCAGGATGGAAAGACTCCTGTAATCCAGTAAATCAACATATCACAGGAGAAATGGAGCTTTAGAAGACTGAAATATGGCTGCCCCTCCTTTTCAAATCAAATGAAATCCAATATTTGTCACATACACATGGTTAGCAGATGTTAATGCGAGTGTAGCGAAATGCTTGTGCTTCTAGTTCCGACAATGCAGTAATAACCAATGAGTAATCTAACCTAACAATTTCCCAACAACTACCTTATACACACAAGTGTAAAGGGATGAAGAATATGTACATAAAAATATATGAATGCGTGATGGTACAGAACGGCATAGGCAAGATGCAGTAGATGGTATAGAGTACAGTATTGAATGCTGCCATCAATCCACGGTTTCTAGTTTGGGAATGTTTTAATAGTTGTTGTGGGTACGACATCGCCGATGCACTTGCTAATAAACTCGCTCACCGAATCAGCGTATTCGTCAATGTTGTTGTTTGACGCAGTGCGGAACATATCCCAATCCACGTGATCGAAGCAATCTTGAAGCGTGGAATCAGATTGGTCGGACCAGTGTTGAACAGACCTGAGAGCGGGAGCTTCCTGTTTTAGTCTCTTGTCTATAGGCTGGGAGCAAAAAAATGGAGTCGTGGTCAGCTTTTCCAAAAGGAGGGCGGGGGAGGGCCTTATATGCGTCGCGGAAGTTAGTTTTTACTAGCCCTGGTAGCACAATCGATATGCTGATAGAATTTATGGAGTCTTGTTTTCAGATTAGCCTTGTTAAAATCCCCAGCTACAATGAATGCAGCCTCAGGATATGTGGTTRCCAGTTTACATAGAGTCAAATAAAGTTTGTTCAGGGCCGTCGATGTGTCTGCTTGGGGGGGAATATATGCGGCTGTGATTATAATCGAAGAGAATTCTCTTGGTAGATAATGCGGTCGACATTTGATTGTGAGGAATTCTAAGTCAGGTGAACAGAAGGACTTGAGTTCCTGTATGTTGTTATGATCACACCACGTCTCATTAATCATAAGGCATACCCCCCCGCCCCTCTTCTTACCAGAAAGGTGATTGTTTCTGTCGGCGCGATGCGTGAAGAAACCAGCTGGCTGTACCGACTCCGATAGCGTGTCTCGAGTGAGCCATGTTTCCGTGAAGCAAAGAGCMTCACAGTCTCTTATGTCTCTCTGGAATGCTACCCTTGCTRGGATTTCATCAACCTTGTTGTCAAGAGACTGGACATTGGCGAGTAGTATGCTCGGGAGCGGTGTGCGATGTGCCCGTCTCCGGAGCCTGACCAGAAGACCGCTTCGTCTGCCCCTTTTACGGCGTCGTTGTTTAGGGTCGCCGGCTGGGATCCGATCCATTGTCCTGGGTGGTGGGCAAAACAGAGGATCCGCTTCGGGAAAGTCGTATTCCTGGTCGTAATGATGGTGAGTTGAGGTTGCTCTTATATCCAGTAGTTCCTCCCGACTATATGTAATAAAACCTAAGATTACCTGGGGTACCAATGTAATTAATAACACGTAAAAAAACAAAATACTGCATAGTTTCCTAGGAACGCGAAGCGAGGCGGCCATCTCTGTCGGCGCCGGAAGTCTCCCTTCTCCCTCTTCTTCTGGGCGCCTATTCTTATACTGATCTAGCATCAGGTCCACCCTGTCCAGCAATTATAATCTAAAAGGAGACATGGATCCTAGTTCAGCACTCCTGCACACTGGGAGGCTTAATGAATACGGATCCTGCTCCCAGCAGCTGTGTTTAAAGTGCTGAAGGATATTTGTCAGGAAATGACTGGTCATTAAATGGCTTATTTGATTTGATTGGGTTTCTGTGGTCAGAGATCAATGGGATTCTTGACACTAAAGTCTGCAGCCCTGAGTATGTGGGTATTTCATGCATGGATGTCCTTTAGTCTTCCCCTGCTACCCAGACAGCCAGACCGACAGTATTAGCCACCCTGTCTGTCAGTTACATAAGAAGCAGGTCTGGTGGCACAGAGGCGGTTAGGGAGGGAGTTCTTCACGGTGAAAACACATAGACTCTCTCTCACAGGGACGGATATCCCAGCAGGAAACAACCAGGGTGATTTTACACACATACTGTAACTACATTACCTCCCAAGGGAAAACAATACAGTCAGGACTACTGCTTCAGCTACCCGAGAAGAGCCGACCTATCGGAGTGTTTTACAGTACACTCTGTCCTCCTCCTCTTCCTCCTCCACTACTTGTTCAACTCTTCATCATTATCATCACCATTTTCTTCTTCATCCTCCTRCTCTTCTGTCTTCCCTTTCCTCCTATTTCTCTTCCTCTCCCTCCATGTCCCTTTTCTGAATTGGTTGAATGGCGTAACCAGTGAATGGTACATGCCTGGCAGTAATTGTTTCTGTCTCTCTGTGGGTCTAACCTGTGTCAGACTGAGTCAGGGGAACTCTAGTCATTAATGAAAATATGTAGGAGACAGAGGAGGACCATAGCATAGACCAGCCTCTGTGTCCCCCTGACCTGACCACCATCCCCCAAATCTAGTATTATCTTACTGACCAAACAGTCTGACCACTAGCTGTCTATCACTCTGTATTTTTCTCTGTATATCTCCTTCTGTCTCTCTCTCCTCTCTGTCTCCTCTCTGTCTCTCTTGCTTCCTCTTTCTCTCCTGGTCTCTCCCTAATTAATTCCACTGGGTGCAGGTAGTACATTAGCTGCACTTTTGCCACTCAATCCTCTTAGCCAGAGTAGTAATGCTAAAGGGGTTTATTTATTATATTTGGGTAGCCTTTTACACTCATGCCTCTATACTTGTTGAAAATTGCAGTTTTGGGCACTAATAAGCGCCTAAATTGAAACGTAATGACTGTACGGTAACATTATATACATGACGTCAGAGCCCTGGCTCTGCACTTCACGGCGCTGTATGGGTTTTGACTGATTGCCGTTCTGGTAATTGGGCAACTTTTGCAAATATTTTGTTGTCTGAGGGAAAAGCTGTAAATTAAGATGACTCTATGTATTTTTGAAAGATGAGACGTTGAGGATTATAATAAATTCCACTTTGATGTCATACAAGCAAGCCAAACACCCATACGGTCCAAATATGCACTTCACATTTCCAAATCATATACAGTGTCAATGTTTATGATCACTATGTTTGATTTACAGTTACACAATGACATGGCGTTATACCCTGGGTTGTTCTGAACAGTATGAGCCTATGTTTGATTTAGCAGTTAGCTACGACTGACATGGCGTTATACCTGGGTTGTTCTGAACAGTATGAGCCTATGTTTGATTTACAGTTACACGATGACATGGCGTTATACCCTGGGTTGTTCTGAACAGTATGAGCCTATGTTTGATTATTGTGAAGAAAGGTCGCTGCGGTACACGCACCTGAATCCACTCATGACTCCTTTCTAATGCGCTCCAAAAATAACATGTTTCTCTAAATTGCCTTGTGAAAGCCTAACACTGTAAGATCGTATTTTATAACTTAGCTAGTCATGTTGGCAATAGAACAAGCTTTCAAATCATGCCCACCTTACTCAGATTGCGATTTATAATGGACCGTTTTTGGGTTGCATAAACAAACAACAGTAATTGTGTGATGGCGGGGATTCAGAGTTGTGTTCCAAATGAAACAACTACAAGTGTACTTGCTCTAATTCCTCAACAGCACAGCTAAGATAACTCAAAAAGAACCTTATAGTTGAAGACTCTTCTTTGAGTCATAAAAGTGCATTGAAATGAGTTAGGAACTGTGCACATTTTGGAGAGTTGTGTGGAGAGTTGTGTGGAGAGTTGTGTGGAGAGTTGTGTGGAGAGTTGTGTGGACACTTGGAGACTCCAGTTAGTCGTCTCACTCAAATCCTTGCATTTTTTTGGTCTTATTTTGCACCTACGCCACATTTTCCAGTAATAGTTTTATCATGCTACTGAATGTATCCAGAGTATTTTCAGATTTCGCTATCAACAAATGCTGCAAAAAGTACATGTAAAATGCACATAAAATCAACAGTGTAATGTTTAGATGTTTGGATTCAGTCTTGTTTCAGGTGAACTGTTGTGTACTTATCTTTGGTCTAATAATTTTCCCTTTATCTCCAGACTGTTCCCTTTCAATTGCTACCATGGTTATGCATATGATTTTCATATTTCTTCTGTAAGAAATGTAAATGTAGCCCTATCCATATAGGCCAATTCCCACCGATTTAAAGGGTTAAGATGTCTGTCAAAAAGACGTGTTAAGGTTGAGCAAGAACAAAGTTGTTCTCAGACCAGAGCCCTTACTGTGATCAGGTGGATGGGACATTATTGCCCATGTGTCTCACTTGAGTGGGTTGTGTGTGAATGAGTGCAGATGGGCGTGTGTGTCGTGTATTTCCAGGCCAGAATTAAATCTCCCACTGATTTAATGACTGAGACAGCTACAGTACCTCTCCTTATGCAAGACCTCTCTCCAGCCCCAGGGATTGAGGTTCTACCAACAAACCTAGAGCTCTGTAATTCCAAACCACTTCCTGATTATTTTTTATCCCGGTGGTGACATGAGTTATCCTTACGCCTCACGGCCGGCGAGGCGAGACATTAACAGACGCTGCTGTACTTACGGCCAGCGGGCAGGCCACGGCTCATTCCATCTGTTATTCTAATATGACTGACTCCCCTCTCCTCAACCTGGGCTGCCGCTGGCCCACTGATGGAACAGGAAATTATTGTGGTCGCCGGCGGCTCTGCACACTGTAACAGTTCAACAACAGTCAGTCATTTGTATTGACGTTTTATAAGCAAATGTCTGACCATTAAGTATTTTACTTTTCAAAGGCCTAGGCCATGAATCAGTGCTGATTGAATGTCACTGTCACTTGACAACATACCATTTGATTAGCAGTGTTTTTCATGCTTACCTTACAGCATGTCAACAATGATTTAGTGTGCCCATGTTGACTGTCTGTGCTATCTTTTGTCAGGGCCAGCGTGGCACCGTGGGGCAGGAGGGGTCGACAGGACTACCTGGTCCCAGGGGGGAACTTGGTCTACCTGGGTTGGTCGGAGAGAGGGGGCCTGCTGGAGAGAAGGTAATCTACTTAGCCTACACCCAGTACCCTCTTCACCCTATGACCCCTCACCATTAACTTTACAGTACCACCCTAGCCTGGTCCCAGATCTGTACTATATAGCCAACTCCTATAGTGTTGTGCATGACAATGACCAGTGGAGTTGGCAGGACAGCACAAACAGATCTGGGACCAGGCCAGTCCCATCTTCTACCCTGTGACCTCTGACCCCTATGTATTGTTTCCAGGGGGAGTCTGGCTTGGCAGGAGAGAGGGGGACCCCAGGAATCAAAGGCATGGAGGGCTCATCCGGAGACCAAGGCAGGATAGGACACCCAGGACTCAAAGGACAACCAGTGAGTGTCCAGCGTCCATCTAGCCATTGTAGAATTTCACCAATGCTCCGCTAACTGGTCACAGGTTATTCACAGCATCATATATTTGCCATAAACAGCTCAGAAGCAAATATATGATTCAATGCCACCTTTAAAATTTCTTATATATTATATTTGACTTCAAATTATATTTCAATTTGCTACCTATTTCTTTCAATACTCAAACTACTTTCCCCCTTTGGTTGAATCTATTAAATAACAAATACAAAATAATAGTTCATGTAAATACAACCCATTTTTTCATCTTGTCCCAAGTTTACTTTTGACATTGGAATTACCTATTGAAATTGCTTCAATTGGATTATAAGCAATTTAACTAATTCCCTAGAAATTAAACAAGTAAGTTTGTTCAGTAACTTTAAATAATGTTTTCAAACATATTCTTTACAGAAGACCTTCACATTTAGTAACCACAATATCATAACCAAACAATGGCTACCTTAACACATAAAGCTTATCAGGCTGTTTAATATAGCATGCAGTTGTGCAAGTATCATTACAGATGCTGGCCGTGTACTAGTTTAAAATTGGATTACAAGTACAATAGGCCACAATAACACTCTCACGGGTGGGCAAAAAGAACACAGTGAAAGTCACGCCCCCAATTAGCCACACCTCCAAATAGTCTGATACGCTGCCACAGCTACATTGCCCCCACCGCTATGCGCACAAGGTGTTGAAAGCAATTTAGAAACTTTCATTCAATTCAAGAAATCACATTGATCTGATACATTTGTGATTAGCTGTGCAAACACAGGCCGTCTTCTGCCAGTGCTGAGGACAGACAGACAGACAGACAGACAGACAGACAGACAGACAGACAGACAGACAGACAGACAGACAGACAGACAGACAGACAGACAGACAGACAGAACAGACAAGACAGACAGACAGACAGACAGACAGACAGACAGACAGACAGACAGACAGACAGACAGACAGACAGACAGACAGACAGACAGACAGACAGACAGACAGACAGACAGACAGACATGGGGAGGTGCTCAGACAGTGCTACTGTCTCCAGACTGACCGATAAGGGACCCACCATTCTTATGTCCTAGTTTCTCGTGTCTGCTGGTCCTTGGAGTTAGACAAGATAATGGATGAGAGGGCAACCAGAGAGCAAACCAGAGACCAAACCCCTGTCTGGAATACATAACAAGAGGGAGAATATGGAACAGAAACTAGGTTAAAGGTTTCATAACATAGCCTACTAACTTCACACTCTACCTTTTTGAGGCAACAACCACAAATCAGAGCGATTTGTGGTTGCGTCTTGTGATTTGAGTTGTGATTGTGATTGGAGTTGTGACTTTGTGATGTCTTGTGATTGAGTTGTGTCATTTTGTCTGTGTGTTGAGTTGTGTCATAGTGTCATTTTGTCTGTGATTGAGTTTGTGTCTTGTGATTGAGTTGTGTCATAGTGTCATTGTCTTGTGATTGAGTTGTGTCATAGTGTCATATTTCTTGTGATTGAGTTGTGTCATATTGTCTTGTGATTGAGTTGTGTCATAGTGTCATTTTGTCTGTGATTGAGTTGTGTCATTTTGTCTTGTGATTGAGTTGTGTCAATTTTTGTCTTGTGATTGAGTTGTGTCATTTTGTCTTGTGATTGAGTTGTGTCATAGTGTCATTTTGTCTTGTGATTGAGTTGTGTCATTTTGTCTTGTGATTGAGTTGTGTGTTTCATTTGTGTTCCAGTTGTACCAGAGTGTGTTTGTTTCTCTGGCCTGCAGGGGGAGCCGGGAGACCTGGGGATGATTGGCTTCTCTGGTTTTCCAGGACCTAAGGTGAGTCAGAGGCTCTGAGAGATCACCACAGACATTCACCATCCGTGTCTGCCCTCGATGAGCTTTTTGGCCCTATATATTAAGCTCCCGAGTGGCGCAGCGGTTTCAGTGAAAGAGGGGTCACTACAGTCCCTGGTTCAAATCCAGGCTGTATCACATCCGGCTGTGATTGGGAGTCCCAAGGACGGCGCATAATTGGCTGGTATAGGCTCATTGTTATTAAGAATTTGTTGTGTGTTTTGTTCTGTGTTTTTCATAGGGACCAAATGGAGATTTGGGTTTCAAAGGCATACCTGGTCCTAAAGGTCCTGTTGGCATTCTGGTAAGTACAGAATCAGCACTTACTGTTAAGATGGTGCCGAAGAGGATGGCTGACGCTTTACATGTTCCTAACCAATTGTGCTATTTTGTTAGTTTTTTTGCGTTGTTTGTAACTTATATTTGTATTTATTTTGTACATAATGTTGCTGCTACCGTCTCTTATGACTGAAAATAACAGCAATTACTCACCACGAACTGGAAGATACTTTTTCCTTTAAGGAGTCCGACGAGAAGGATATACTGTTCTCCCGGGAACAGGCCCAAAATCCCCGTCATTTGGATGAAGAAAAGACAGAGGAAAAGAGGACACAGATCGGGCTGCCTTCTGAGAATCCGTAGGCGAGCGAGTAAACTCCCACTGCCTTCCGTTCTACTTGCTAACATGCAATCATTGGAAAATAAAATTGATGACTTGCTTATGATTATGCAACCAACGGTACATTAAGAACTGTAATATCTTATGTTTCACCGAGTCGTGGCTGAACGACGACACAGATAATATAGAGCTGGCAGAATTTTCCATGCACCGGCAGAACAGAGATGCTACGTCTGGTAAGACGAGTGGTGGGGGTGTGTGTCTTTTTGTCAATAACAGCTGGTGCGCGATGTCTAATATTAAAGAAGTCTCAAGGTATTGCTTGCCTGAGGTAGAGTACCTTATGATACGCTGTAGACCACACTATCTACCAAGAGAGTTCTCATCTATATTATTCGTAGTCGTCTATTTACCACCACAGACTGATCCTGGCACTAAGACCACACTCAACCAACTCTATAAGGCCATAAACAAACAAGAAAATGCTCATCCAGAAGTGGCGGTTCTAGTGGCCGGGGACTTTAATGCAGGAAAACTTAAATCAGTTTTACCACAATTTTACCAGCATGTCACATGTGCAACCAGAGGGGAAAAAACTCTAGACCTCCTTTACTCCACACACAGAGATGCATACAAGCTCTCCCCCGCCCTCCATTTGGCAAATCTGACCATAATTCTATCTTCCTGATATCTGCTTACAAGTAAAAACTAAAGCAGGAAGTACCAGTGACTCGCTCAGATGATGCAGATGCTACGCTACAGGACTGTTTTGCTAGCACAGACTGGAATATGTTCCGGGATTTATCCAATGGCATTGAGGAGTATATTTCTTCAGTCATCGGCTTCATCAATAAGTACATCAACGACGTCGTCCCCACAGTGACTATACGTACATATCCCAATCAGAAGCCATGGATTACAGGCAACATCCGCATCAAGCTAAAGGCTAGAGCTACCACTTTCAAGGCGCGACACTAGTCCGGACACTTATAAGAAATCCCGCTATGCCCTCAGACGAACCATCAAACAAGCAAAGTGTCAATACAGGATTAAGATTGAATCCTACTACACCGGCTCTGACGCTCATCGGATGTGGCAGGGCTTGAAAACTATTACGGACTACAAAGGGAAACCCAGATGCGAGTTGCCCAGTGCTGCGACCCTACCAGACGAGCTAAATGCCTTTTATGCTCGCTTCGAAACAAGCAACACTGAAGCATGCACGAGAGCAAGTTCCTTGGTGTCCATCACCAACGAACTATCATGGTCCAAACACACCAAAACAGTCGTGAAGAGGGCACAACAAAACCTTTTCCCCCTCAGGAGACTGAAAATATTTGCCATAGGTCCCCAGATCCTCAAATAGTTCTACAGCTGCACCATCAAGAGCGTCCTGACCGGTTGCATCACCACCCGGTATAGCAACTGCTTGGCATCTGACCGTAAGGCACTACAGAGGGTAGTGCGTACAGCCCAGTACATCACTGGAGCCAAGCTTCCTGCCATCAAGGACCTATATAATAGGCGGTGTCAGAGGAAAGCCCATAAAATTGTCAGAAACTCCAGTCACCCAAGTCATAGACTATTTTCTCTGCTACCGCACGGCAAGCGGTACCGGAGCGCCAAGTAACGGACCAAAAGGTTCCTTAACAGCTTCTACCCCCAAGCCATAAGACTGTTGAACAATTAATCATATGGCCACTGAACTATTACATTGACCCCCCCCTCCATTTGTTCTGTACACTGCTGCTACTCTCTGTTTATTATCTATGCACAGTCACTTTAACCCTACCTACATGTGCAAATTACCAGAGGTGGGACCAAGTCATTGTTTTACAAGTCACAAGTCTTAGCACTCAAGTCCCAAGTCAAGACAGGCAAGTCCGAGTCAAGTCTCAAGTCAAGACTGACAAGTATCAAGTCAAGTCTCGAGTCCTAAACAAGTCATAATGTGCTCTTCACCAAATGTAGTACCATTTCATATTTTTAACAAGATTAATAGTTAGTATATTACATTTACGCAAATCATGAATGCTTTTGAAAACATATTTATTACTTTCCAAATAAACGTAATATTTCCATGGAATCGGGCGATGTAGGCTTGTACACAATCGCCCAACCGTAACACACACACACAGGTTACAGTAGGCTAACATATGTCAATGGCTTTAAAAACAGCAGTAACATCAGGCAGGATAGCCAGTTGTAGTAGCCAGTTGTAGCTCAATCTTGGGTGCAATGATCACGTTACCGCACTGACTGACTGTGTGGAGGCTCATTGATTTAACGTTACGTTAGCCAACATGCAAACACTGGCAAAGTTATGAATGATATAGCTGTCGGCTATATTAGCCACGACTTTACCGTTCTTTGTGCATCTTCAAATGTCGAATAAAGCTCCGTCTGTCATTTTCTATGTTTGGGCTTGGGGAGGGTATTAAGTCAGTTCGAGTCAAAAGGCTCAAGTCCAAGATAAGTCACGAGTCATTGGTGTTAAAGTCAAAGTCGAGTTGCAAGTCATCATATTTGTGACTCGAGTCTGACTCGAGTCCAAGTCATGTGACTCGAGTCCACACCTCTGCAAATTGCCTCAACTAACCTTTACCGCCGCACACTGGTACCGGTACCCACTGTATATAGCCTCGTTATTGTTATGTTATTGTGTTACTTTTTTATTTTATTTTATTTTTTACTTGAGGTATTTGGTAAATATTAACTCTTCTTGAACTGCACTGAATTGCACTGTTGGTTAAGGGGCTTGTAAGTCAGCATTTCACGGTAAGGTCTACACTTGTTGTATTCGGCGCATGTGACAAATAAAGTTTGATTTGATTTGTTGCAATAAATTATGTTTAAAAATTGTGTGTGTGCTGATCTCTCCTCTATCTGTCTGTTTCAGGGTTTCAGTGGACCTGTTGGACCAGAAGGGATGATCGGCCCAATGGGGAAACCTGTAGGTTCAGTGTGTGTGTGTGTGCACAGGACCGTGTGTGCTTGTGCTTGTCTACGTATCTGCCAATTTTACTCTAGTCAGAGAGAGAGAGAGAGAGAGAGAGAGAGAGAGAGAGAGAGAGAGAGAGAGAGAGAGAGAGAGAGAGAGAGAGAGAGAGAGAGAGAGAGAGAGAGAAGAGAGCAGAGAGAGAGAGAGAGAGAGAGAGAGAGAGAGAGAGAGAGAGAGAGAGAGAGAGAGAGAGAGAGAGGGAAGGAAAAAAAGAGAGAGGAGAAAAGAGAGAGAGGGAGAGAGAGAGAGAGAGAGAGAGAGAGAGAGAGAGAGAGAGAGAGAGAGAGAGAGAGAGAGAGAGATATAGTTCAGGTGGAATGGTCCATTTTAAGAGCGGGCACTCTGCCCTGTCTGTCTTGTGAATGTGGCTTTTGTTGAACTAACTGTCTGGAGTGTTTCCATAAGGGTCATCCCCTGAGTTGATAAGCCCCTCTGTTGTCAAAGTCAGACATTTTCTAGACTAGAGAGAGAGAGTGTGTATTCATGACTCCTCAGGCATAAACCATAAGTCAATCAAGTTCAAGCCTCAAGTGGTACTTTCCATCATTGCAATTCTCCTGGGAGTTAGTTTGGAATAGAGATCTGTCCAGTCTAGTCACACTTTGCTACAGTACCTGATGTGTCACTAGTAAGTTGTGCTTATATGAAGGGCTTTATACTGTAGGAATAACAGAGTTAGAAGAACCAACCACTCATGGAAGGAACTGGACAAATTGTCCCGAAACAGAGCGGAGAACATGTATGGATGACTGCTCATGTCCAGTGTACTGTTCATCACCTGCATGGAATGGAGGGATACCCAGAATAATTGGGGTACTTGTACTTTGAAAAGAAACCAGTGTATTTTAAAAGTCTTATTTTCTCCTCCACAGGGACCGAAGGGTCCAAAGGGAAGCCATGGGGAAATGGTGAGATCTGAATCCAATACTTGGTTGTTTTCTTTTCTGAATACGTTCTGTAGAGTTATATAATCCATTGGAGAGAAAGCAGTCTATGCTACACTCGGTAGGCGTTGGAAAACCACAAGGTTATGTGTGAAGTACAGCGTAGGTGTTTAATCTATAAACTATAGATGACACCTCCTGCAATTACGTGGCCTTGTTTGGTTTGTGTGAACTGTAGCTATGGTCAGTGTTTCCTGAGGTAATAACCACGCTACCTGGGTAGACTCATGGTGAAAGTAGCTGTTGCAGAGCGATTTCCAGTACACTGTGGGCTGTGCATGGAGCCTTACTGCCTCTCATGTAAGCAGTGTACAGGAAATGCCTTGTCATAATGTTAGTGCTGTGATCCTCTGTGGGGATTAATGGGTCATGGCTAGAAGGGATCCAGCTTTTGCATTTTAGCTAACCCTAACCCTTTTCCTAACCTTAACCTAATTGTCTTAACCTGCTACTTTAATTATCCTAACCTGCTGTGTAAGTTCTCCTAACCTGCTACGAAAAGTCAAATATGACATTAATTTAACAAAAGCTGGACCCCTTCTAGCCATGACCGTGTTAATGTACAGTATACTGTTCCCTATCACTCTGCCGTGTAAACTGTCTTAAGATTCTCACAGCTCACGCTCTGCCGTGTAAACTGGTTTAAGATCCTCACGGCTCTATAAGCCCCTTCGAGACTCATAGGCAGTTACACACAAACAGTAGAGAGAGAGAGAGAGAAAAACACAAAAGCACACACAGTAAACAGACACACACAAACTTACACACTTCCAGGCAACTCCTCAGGGGCCTAATAAGAACCAGCTGCCTGCAGAAGGCTGCTGCTATAGTACTGTGCCGTCAGTTCCCTCATCCGCCAGTGGGGGCGGTAGAGCTCCATTACAGAAACACAAAGAGAGCCCTCAACACAGAACCCTTTGTACTGACTGCAGCTCTTCAGCTCTTCAGACTGTAAAGTATGATTATGATTGGATCGTTTAGACTAGAGCAGCTATTTTATACAAAATGTATAATGTTAATATCAACACACACTCAGGGGCCAGTTTATTAGGTACACCACCTGTTCACGGAAATTGATCACTCCTGTAGACAGTCAGGTGGCCGTGGCTTGCTATATAAAGCAGGCAGACAGACATCGAAGCATTCAGTTACTGTTTGATTGAACGTTAGAATGGGCGAAACGAGTAAGCTAAGCGACTTTGAGCGTGGTATGATCGTCGATGCCAGGCATGCCAGATCCAGTTTCTCAGAAACAGACACCCTCCTGGGCTTTTCACTCATGACAGTGTCTAGGGTTTATAGAGAATGGTGCAACAACAAAAATACATCCAGTCAGCATCAATCCTGTGTGCGAAAACAGCTTGTTGATAAGAGAGGTTGAAAGAGAATGGCAAGAATGGTAACAGGCGAGCCACGAATAGACAAATAACGGCACAGTATAACAGTGGTGAGCAGAACGGCATCTCGGAAGGCACAACTCGTTGATCCATGTCAAGGATGGGCTATTGCAGCAGACGACCAGACCGGGTTCCCCTCCTATCAGCTAAAAACAAGAAGAAGCGGCTCCAGTGGGCAAGTGATCACCAACACTGAACAATTGGGGATTGGAAAAACATTGCCTGGTCTGACGAATCCCGGTTCCTGTTGCGTCATGCTGATGGAAGAGTCAGGATTTAGCATAAGCAGCATGAGTCTATGGAATGTTTTGCTGGCACACGTTAGGGCCCTTGATACCAATTGAGCAATGATTGAACGTCACGCCCCGGATAATTCCGACTGTTCTGGAGGCAAAATGTCCAACCCGGTGCTAGATGGGTCTACCTAATAATTTGGCCACTGAGTGTATATTTCAACAAATAATTTTTTTGCAATTTGAGAGCACTAGAGAGTAGTGGAGATGCATCAGATATTCTATTTATTGTGATGTCATTGCTTGGACACCATTGTAACACCATGTTGTTGTGTTTGTGTATCAGGGACCCCAGGGGCCACAGGGACATCCAGGGCCCAGAGTAAGTGTCCCACCCCTTACTATGTCCTAACCTATTTTACTGGTTCCCTACTACTTACAGTTACTTGACAGTTCAATGGAAGTTCATAGAGAATGAGGTTCGTCGTCTTTTGAAGACATACAGTGGGGCAAAAAAGTATTTAGTCAGCCACCAATTGTGCAAGTTCTCCCACTTAAAAAGATGAGAGAGGCCTGTAATTTTCATCATAGGTACACTTCAACTATGACAGACAAAATGAGAAAAAGAAATCCAGAAAATCACATTGTAGGATTTTTTATGAATTTATTTGCAAATTATGGTGGAAAATAAGTATTTGGTCAATAACAAACAAGCAAGATTTCTGGCTCTCACAGACCTGTAACTTCTTCTTTAAGAGGCTCCTCTGTCCTCCACTCGTTACCTGTATTAATGGCACCTGTTTGAACTTGTTATCAGTATAAAAGACACCTGTCCACAACCTCAAACAGTCACACTCCAAACTCCACTATGGCCAAGACCAAAGAGCTGTCAAAGGACACCAGAAACAAAATTGTAGACCTGCACCAGGCTGGGAAGACTGAATCTGCAATAGGTAAGCAGCTTGGTTTGAAGAAATCAACTGTGGGAGCAATTATTAGGAAATGGAAGACATACAAGACCACTGATAATCTCCCTCAATCTGGGGCTCCACGCAAGATCTCACCCCGTGGGGTCAAAATGATCACAAGAACGGTGAGCAAAAATCCCAGAACCACACGGGGGGACCTAGTGAATGACCTGCAGAGAGCTGGGACCAAAGTAACAAAYCCTACCATCAGTAACACACTACGCCGCCAGGGACTCAAATCCTGCAGTGCCAGACGTGTCCCCCTTCTTAAGCCAGTACATGTCCAGGCCCGTCTGAAGTTTGCTAGAGAGCATTTAGATGATCCAGAAGAAGATTGGGAGAAWGTCATATGGTCAGATGAAACCAAAATATAACTTTTTGGTAAAAACTCAACTCGTCATGTTTGGAGGACAAAGAATGCTGAGTTGCATCCAAAGAACACCATACCTACTGTGAAGCATGGGGBTGGYAACATCATGCTTTGGGGCTGTTTTTCTGCAAAGGGACCAGGACGACTGATCRGTGTAAAGGAKAGAATGAATGGGGCCATGTATCGTGAGATTTTGAGTGAAAACCTCCTTCCATCAGCAAGGGCATTGAAGATGAAACGTGGCTGGGTCTTTCAGCATGACAATGATCCCAAACACACRGCCCGGGCAACGAAGGAGTGGCTTCGTAAGAAGCATTTCAAGGTCCTGGAGTGGCCTAGCCAGTCTCCAGATCTCAACCCCATAGAAAATCTTTGGAGGGAGTTGYAAGTCCGTGTTGCCCAGCAACAGCCCCAAAACATCACTGATGTGATGGAGTTTGGAGTGTGACTGTTTGAGGTTGTGGACAGGTGTCTTTTATACTGATAACAAGTTCAAACAGGTGCCATTAATACAGGTAACGAGTGGAGGACAGAGGAGCCTCTTAAAGAAGAAGTTACAGGTCTGTGAGAGCCAAATACTTATTTTCCACCATAATTTGCAAATAAATTCATAAAAAATCCTACAATGTGATTTTCTGGATTTTCTTTCTCATTTTGTCTGTCATAGTTGAAGTGTACCTATGATGAAAATTACAGGCCTCTCTCATATTTTTAAGTGGGAGAACTTGCACAATTGGTGGCTGACTAAATACTTTTTTGCCCCACTGTCTTTGTATCTGTTTATTTTGTGTTTATGTCAAAATCTGTGTTCTCTCTCCCAGGGCCACCCTGGTGCTCCAGGCCCGACCGTAAGTATCCTGTTTGATTCACAGATAGTCATCAAATGACATAATTCAAACAAGGTGTTGTAGCAAACAAGTATTGGTTTGTTGCACATCAAGCACCCAATGGGCACAAATGTCAATTCAACGTAATTTCATTGAAATGACGTGGAAACATAGTTGATTCAACCAGTGTGTACCAAGTGGACATTGTGTGAGCTCTGGTTTCCAAAATGGGTCAAAACATTTACTGGCTCCTGTGAGTTCATGGCCATGATCAGTTATTGCCAGTTTCAATGCTTAATTGACCCTTCGCTAAGCCTCGCCCCAGAATGCTGGCCAACCAAACGCATCGCTCCAATGGAGAACAACTATCATCGAGTATGACATCTCAGACAAGCTCATGTTTGAAATACATGAAAGCCAGTGAGAAAAACTGAGTTTTCTTCAAAAATAAATGGTTTAAATGGCTAAATAGTTGAACAGTGCACCATGGGTACTTGACAGTGTGATTTCTGAAATACAGAGCCTGTTGATGATGGAGTATTTTTCGAATACAAAAGTATTCTCTATCTCTCTCTGTCCTAGGCTTGGTGCCAGGCTAAGCTTAGATAAGGCTTTTGATGGAATGGGAAAAAGCAACAGTCTTATAGCTGGAGGGTCAGAGGTAGCATAGAAGCGGAGCGTACAGTGTAATCTGTGTGGCCTTCCTTTCCCTGTGAGCTGTTTCAACAGTTGTATAGAACCAATCAATTTAAACTACAATACTACAATGGCATTTCTGTTATGTAATAATCAGGGAGGAGGCTTTCAGTGACATTGATTAGTATGCCCCTACTAAGTTGAAGAATGTGTAGATTTGTTGATACAGGCCTCTGGTTTACTGCTTTCTGCTTATTACTGCCTCTGAGATTAAACTGTACTTGTTGGTGTTGTATCCTCAGAGACGAATCGAGTACAACTCTCTGTTTGAGTCCAATGGTGCCTTGAGGACAGAGGTAAAGCACTCACTGTTGGTCTATACACGAGACAGAAGTTTCAACTTTAGACAACATATTTACCATATGTAACATTCACTGTTGATATATCTTCACTCTAATGATATTTACTGTTAAGTGACAATTTTCAGTAAAACAATTTACAAAAATCTTCCTGTTCGTTTTTTGCTCTTTTATACTATGTATTTTCACTAATGTGTGGGTCCCTGTCACTACCTTGCCTCCAAATAAACCTTATTTAATTGCGTGTAACACATGCAAAACACATTGCTTTCAACTTTTCTAAATACCTTGACATGGTGTTTCTGTGGTTGGATATGAGTGTGCCTCTATGCATGCACACTTGCATGTGTCTGTATGAATTCATGCTTATGAAATGTTTGATTCATCCATGTGTCCATGCTTTGGATTGGCTGTCTCTGTGGCTTTCTCCTAACCTCTTCCCATGCATGCTGCAACACTCTGGACTGTGTGGACTATGCTAACCCTGCTGCCTAGATCTACCAGAACACGGAGATGTCCCTCTCGGACCAGAATGCAGGGATCTTTAAGACCCTGCACTACCTAAGCAGTGTGATCGAGAGCATGAAGAAACCGCTCGGAACCCGGGAGAACCCGGCACGGTTTTGCAAGGACCTGCTGGACTGCCAACAGAAGCTCTCTGACGGTGAGAACCTCATAGAACCGATTTACAGAATTGATCAATATAATGGACACTTTTCCCCGATCTGCATCAATATTAGTAATCTTCACAGATTTACTCAGTAGAATAGACTGTAGTTGCTATCTTAATTTGACCAGGGAAATAATCCCGCAGCAGCAGGAATTGTGTGGATTATAATTAATGGATATTTTTGTAGGGGTTGATACATTTTTTTGTTAGGGCAAATCAAGTCTTGACAATTTAAATTGGAAATTACAAACTGTAGAAGCCTTTTTGAACCTTGAATATGCCACAAGTCTGCATTTACTACTTTGCTGGAAATGTCCTGCAACAACAGAGTGATCAAATTAAGATCCAACACCTGTACCTCTGTAGGACTGTACTGGATCGACCCTAACCTGGGATGTCCGTCAGACGCCATTGAGGTCTTCTGTAACTTCACGGCAGGCGGGCAGACATGTCTCCACCCAGTAGCCTCTAACAAGGTAACATAGCACTGCACTCCATCATCAGAGGCTCCAGTTGATCCATAGCAGCACTAATTCAATAAACAGATTTTATCTAGGTTTAAAGAAAAACACGTTCACATTCACAAATCCTGACTTCCACTTAAGTCGAATTCTCACTAACACATCTGTTCTTCCTTCCCTCTGCAACTTCAACAGTATTGTACGGTTTTCGGGAAATAGGAGGATGCGTCAAGGGTGAGGGATTTGGAGAGGATCCCTGTGAATAGTAGATCTGTGCCAGCACAGAGGGATAGGCCAATGAGTGATATATGCTTTAATAAGGTTGGCTTCTTAGTGTTCATGGCAATGGTTATCAACTTTACTGTAGAAATGAAACGTAAATCACAGAAAATAGATATTGTGGTGCAGCTGCAGATAAGTACTTGGGGTACGAGATTTGACTTCAGAAGAGTTACATTGTGTGTTGAGTGGTAGTGTCCCGTCCTCTCAGGCCGTTGGCCTGGGGTAGGATCAGATAGGGTTAGGAGTGGAATAAGGTGATGTGTTTTAATGAGTATAGGGTTAGCTGGTAGGGTAATTAAAATATATGTATATTATTCGGTTCCCCTTTCCCTTCGCAAAGTGTAATGGATCTATACTATAGTTCAGTGGAAATGCAACATATTGGATGCCAACCACCGTTAAACTTCACAGAAGAAGACATGGATTGTGTATGTTTGCTATTCAGAGGGTGGATGGACAAGACAACATATTTAAGTGCCATTGAACAGGGTATTGTAGTAGGTGCCAGGAGCACCAGTTGAGTATGTCAAGAACTGCAATGCTGGTGGGTTATTTTACACTCAACAGTTTCCCGTGTGTATCAAGAATGATCCACCACCCAAAGGACATCCAGTCAACTTGACACAACTGTGGGAAGCATTGGAGTCAACATGGGCCAGCATCCCAGTGGAATGCTTTCGAAACCTTGTAGAGTCCATGCCCCGACAAATCGAGGCTGTTCTGAGGGCAAAAGGGGGTGCAACTCAATATTAGGAAGATGTTCCTACTGTTTTGTACACTCAGTGTCAAATTGATTGTCAAGCTCAACACAGTCACTTATAGATGATTTGAACATGATGTGAGAAAAATGCTAACTGAACCAAAGCATCGATTAATGCGATCATCCCTTGTCCATAGACTGCTTACAGGGTAAGGAAACCAATTTGTCACTTTGTAATTTGGGTGAACTATCTCTTTAACTGTCACGTCCTGACCATAGAAAGTCTGTATTTTCTATGGTAGAGTAGGTCAGGGCGTGACTAGGGGTTTTAGTCTAGTTTATTATTTCTATGTTGGGTTCTAGGTTTAATTTTCTATGTTGGGGTTTGTGTATGATTCCCAATTAGAGGCAGCTGGTAATCGTTGTCTCTAATTGGGGATCATACTTAAGTTGCATTTTTCCACCTGTGGGTTATGGGATATTGTTTATGTTTAGATGCCTGTTAGCACTGCATTTGTTGTCACGGTTTGTTTATTGTTTTGTTTTTTCTGAGTTTCACTCACTATTAAAATATGTGGAACTCTACATTCGCTGCGCCTTGGTCCATCTCCACAAATGACCATGACATTAACAAAAAAACTGTTCTTTGGAAGCCCAATGAGTCAACCATTTGGCTGTAATAGAAGAACACTTAATGATCCAACTGTTTATTTCCTTTCTTCTAAGTGTCAGGAATGGGTTTCAAGAGAGACAAGGTTTGGAAACGCCTGTTCTATTCAGGGAAACAACATCCTGAAGACATTGGTGAATAGCTTCTGACTTTTGTTGCACATCAAGCACCCAATGGGCACAGATGTCAATTCAACGTAATTTCATTGAAATGACGTGGAAACAATGTTGATTCAACCAGTGTGTACCAAGTGGACATTGTGTGAGCTCTGGTTACCAAAATGGGTCAAAACATCTTGGGTCAAAACATAAACATTTGGATCCTWGTGTTCTTCTATTACAGCCAAATGTTTGACTCATTGGGCTTCCAAAMAACTGTTTTTTGGTTAAAGGGATAGTTCACCCAAATTACAAAGTGACAAATTGGTTTCCTTACCCTGTAAGCAGTCTATGGATAAGATATGATCGCATTAATCCAGGCTTTGGTTTAGTTTCCCTGGCACTGTTTCCACATACTGACATGTTAGTATTTGTGGCACAAATCCCATTCAAGTCATTGTATTTGTGAATGGGGGTGTGTTTGGTCCTCCTTTTCCTGTAGTCCACAATCATCTCRTTTGTCTTGATCACGTTGAGAGAGAGAAGTTATCCTGGCACCACACGGCCAGGTCTCTGACCTCCCTATAGGCTYTCTCATCATTGTCGTAATCAGGCCTACCACTGTGTCGTCTGCAAACTTAATGATGGTGTTAAAGTCATGCCTGGCCACGCAGTCATGAGTGAACAGGGAGTACAGGAGGGGACTGATAACGCACCCCTGATGGATCCCCGTGTTGAGGATCAGCGTGGCGGATGTGTTGTWACCTTCCCACACCACCTGAGGGCGGCCCCTCAGGAAGTCCAGGATCCAGTTGCAGAGAGAGGTGTTTAGTCGGCGGCAGGTAGCCTAGTGGTTAGAGCGTTGAACTAGGAACTGAAATGTTGCAAGATCTAATCCCCAAGCTGACAAGGTCAAAATCTGTCATTCTGCCCCTGAACAAGGCAGTTAGCCCACTGTTTTTTAAAAGTTTTTTTTTTTTTTGTCATTTAGCAGACGCTCTTATCCAGAGCYACTTACAGTAGAGTGCATACATTTTATTACATTTTTAATGTTCCTAGGCCGTCATTGAAAATAAGAATTTSTTCTTAACTGACTTGCCTAGTTAAATAAAGATTTTAAAAATGAAATAGTCCCAGGGTCCTTAGCTTAGTGATGAGCTTTGAGGGCACTATAGTGTTGAATGCTAAGCTGTAGTCAAATTTCAAATCAAATTTATTTATATAGCCCTTCTTACATCAGCTGATATATCAAAGTGCTGTACAGAAACCCAACCTAAAACCCCAAACAGSAAGCAATGCAGGTGTAGAAGCCCGGTGGCTAGGAAAAACTCCCTAGAAAGGCCAAAACCTAGGAAGAACCTAGAGGGGAACCAGGCTATGAGGGTTGGCCAGTCCATTCTCACATAGGTGTTCCTTTAGTCCAGGTGGGAAAGGGCAATGTAGAGCGCAATAGAGATTGCATCATCTGTGGATCTGTTGGAGCGGTATGCAAATTGGAGTGGGTCTAGGTTTCTGGGATAATGGTGTTGATGTGAGCCATGACCAGCCTTTCAAAGCACTTCATGGCTACAGACGTTCTTGGGCARAGGGACTYTAGTTGTCTGCTTGAAACATGCTGGTATTACAGACTCAGTCAGGGACAGGTTGAAAATGTCAGTGAAGACACTTGCCAGTTTGTCAGCGCATGCTCGGAGTACACGTCCTGGTAATCCATCTGGCCCTGCGGCCTTGTGAATGTTGACCTGTTTAAAGGTCTTACTCGGCTACGGAGAGCGTGATCACAGTCATCCGGAACAGCTGATGCTCTCATGCATGTTGCTTGCCTCGAGCGAGCATAGAAGTAATTTAGCTCGTCTGGTATGTTCGTGTCACTGTGCTGCTTGTGGCTGTGCTTCCCTTTGTAGTTTGTAATAGTTTGCAAGCCCTGCCACATCTGATGAGCGTCGGAGCCGGCGTAGTACAATTCAATCTRAGTCCTGTATTGACGCTTTGCCTGTTTGATGGTTCATAGGAGGGCATAGCYGGATTTCTTATAAGCGCCCGGGTTTGAGTCCCGCTCCTTGAAAGCGGCAGCTCTACCCTTTAGCTCAGTGCGGATGTTGCCTGTAATCCATGGCTTCTGGTTGGGGTATGTACGTATAGTCACTGTGGGGACGACGTCATCAATGCACTTATTGATGAAGCCYGTGACTGATGTGGTGTACTCCTCAATGCCATCGGAAAAATCCCGGAACATATTCAAGTCTGTGCTAGCAAAACAGTCCTGTAGCTTAGCATCTGCATCATCTGACCACTTCTTTATTGATCTAGTCACTGGTGCTTTCTGCTTTAGTTTTTTTGCTTGTAAGCAGGAATCAGGAGGATAGAATTATGGTTAAATTTGCCAAATGGAGGGCGAGGAAGAGCTTTGTACGCTTCTCTGTGTTTAGAGTAAAGGTGGTCTGGAGTTTTTTTCCTCTGATTGCACATTTAACATGCTGATAGAAATTAGGTAAAACTGATTTCAGTTTCCCTTACAATGAACTCCCCGTCCACTAGGAGTGCCCCCTCAGGATGAGCGTTTTCCTGTTTGCTTATGGCCTTATACAGACATTGAGTGCGGTTTTAGTGCCAGCATCGGTTTGTAGTGGTAAATAGACAGCTACGAAAAATATAGATAAACTCTCTTGGTAAATAGTGTGGTCTACAGCTTATCATGAGATACTCTACCTCAGGCGAGCAAAATCTTGAGACTTCCTTAATATTAGATTTCGTGCACCAGCTGTTGTTTACAAATATACACAGACCACCACCCCTTGTCTTACCGGAGGCAGCTGTTCTATCTTGCCGATGCAGTGTAAACCCRGCCTGCTGTATGTTATTCATGTCGTCATTCAGCCACGACTCGCTGAAACATAAGATATTACAGTTTTTAATGCCCCGTTGGTAGGATGTTCGTGATCGTAGCTCGTCTATTTTGTTATCCAATGATTGTACGTTGGCTAATAGGACTGATGGTAGAGGCAGATTACCCATTCGACGTCGGATACTTACAATGCACCCAGACCTACCTCCGCGATATCTCCATCTCTTTCTCATGCGAAACACAGGGATTTGGTCCTTGTCTAGTGTCTGAAGTAAATCCTTCGCATCCGACTCGTTAAAGAAAAAATCTTCGTCCAGTTGAGTAATCGCTGTTCTGATATCTAGAAGCTCTTTTTGGTCATAAGAGACGGTGGCAGAAACATTATGTACAAAATAAGTTACAAATAACGCAAAAAAACACACACAATAGCACAATTGGTTAGGAGACTGTAAAACGTTATCATTCCCAACCTTCAGCTCCATTCAACCCCTCCCGTCTATCTCTTAACGCCATCCATATTGGATTTCTATTTGCCATATACTTTTCAACTGTACTGTTTCACAAAAGTTCTGAACTTTTCTATTCTCATAATTTCTACAGATTGTAAATTAAAAATAAACATGTTTGCTAAATGTATTGTATTATTGATCGATTGACTATGACTTTTCAGATCACCCAGTAGTGCTACATGGGAAACTGTTGAGTGTGAAAACCCCAGCAGCATTGCAGTTCTTGACACACTCAAACTGGTGCTCCTGGCACCTACTACAATACCCTGTTCAAAGGCACTTAAATATGTTGTCTTGTCCATCCACCCTCTGAATAGCAAACATACACAATCCATGTCTTCTTCMGTGAAGTTTAACGGTGGTTGGCATCCAATATGTTCCATTTCCACTYAACTATAGTATAGATCCATTACACTTTGCGACGGGAAAGGGGAACCAAATAATATACATATATTTTAATTACCCTACCAGCTAACCCTATACTCATTAAAACGCATCACCTTATTCCACTCCTAACCCTATCTGATCCTACCCCAGGCCAACGGCCTGAGAGGACGGGACACTACCACTCAACACACAATGTAACTCTTCTGAAGTCAAATCTCGTACCCCAAGTACTTCTCTGCAGCTGCCACCACAATATCTATTTTCTGTGATTTACGTTTCATTTCTACAGTAAAGTTGATAACCATTGCCATGAACACTAAGAAGCCAACCTTATTAAAGCATATATCACTCATTGGCCTATCCCTCTGTGCTGGCACAGATCTACTATTCACAGGGATCCTCTCCGAATCCCTCACCCTTGACCCATCCTCCTCTTCTTTCTTCACTGCCTCAGCATAAGACACCTTCTGCACTACTCTGACTCTAGCTACTTCAACCTGCCTTTGTCGCATCGGACACTTCCGATCCCCAGCATCATYTGCACCCCTGCAGTTGACACACACACCTTTATCCACTGACACTACACAACCCTCTATCCCATGCCCTCCTGCACACTTCCCACATCTTGGAATCTCCCTCCTACACACTACTGCGACATGACCATAAATGTTGCACCTGAAACAGCGCAGTGGACTTGCCACAAACGCTCTAACAGGGTAACTGATATATCCTAACATAACCTTGTCTGGTAAAGACTGACTCAAGACGACAAACACCAGAAATAGCAAGAAACAGATCTTGACCCAAGTTGCGTCGCGCAGAGCGTCCTGCTCACTCTGATCTGAAGAAACACAAAGAAACATTACAAGTCCACTTCGGGTTACCTTCATCGACTCAACAGCACCCACCATCTTTCCACCCAACCTGAATCCACCCATGGATCAGCCAAAAGGCCTGGTTCCACCCTCTTCAAAAATCTCARTCCCACTGGACCAAACTTATCTTTATCATAACCATGTCCATCAATGCAAGGCTTGGGCTCCGAGTTCCTCACAACACCTTCTACCACTTCCATTTCACCTCCAGAACTCAAACTGGTGTCKGGCTCACTCTGTTTGAACTTGACACCAATCTTCCTCGATATACCCTCTCACTTGTTATTGCTCGCACCAACAGATTCAAACCCATTCTCTGCCTCCCTCAGTCTTTAAAATATTCAGRTTTTCCAAGCCGACATCTCTTTTTAGCGAGAGACCTGCTAAGCCCTGTACTCCCTCTACTTCTTCTTCGATGGGGTTTACCGGCGGTTGGCATCCAATGTTAATGCTGCATTGCCAACACCAGCTGAACAGGGTATTGAATAAGAAACTAAAAACACTTTGCGGGAAGGGGGAAAACGACATCATACAAAATGAAGCATGTCAACTAAGAAAACCCATCCCACTTCTTCAATCACTGTCCACTCCAAAATACATCCCAACACAGGCTCAGGGGCCTGTGATGGCAGAACATTCACCGACAGGATTTCATGCACGGCCTCGGCTGTGAAATCACGAAGACCCAAAAAATCATTCGGCTGCATTCAAAATGATTCACATTTTCTTAGACTTCTTCTCCGCTTGTGCTGTACAGTTTATGACCATTGCAATCAATAATACAAATTCCACTTTTTAATATGCAGCATTTCACTYTCCCTCAGTAGATGAGAAACCTTCACTAGTCGTGGTAGATAAGAATGATAATCAGTCTCTGTCAGTGATGTAATGTCATTTTTATTACATCATAATTTCTCATTCAAAATGTGTTCCTACAGCTTTAGGCCTAGCCTATAGAATATTATTACAGAATATGCAGAAAATAAAGGGAAAGGTGGATACCTAGTCAGTTGTCCAATTTAATGTATTAAACTGAAATGTGTCTTCCGCATTTAACCCAACCCCTCTGAATCAGAGAGGTACAGGGGGCTGTCTGAATCGACATCCACGTCTTCAGCGCCCGGGGAACAGTGGGTTGACTGCCTTGCTCAGGGCCAGAACGACAGATTTTGACRMTGTCAGCTCGGGGATTCGATCCAGCAACCTTCCGGTTACTGGRCCAACGCTCTAAATACATCCTCCAATTGGAACGTCGGCCTAAGCCCTACACATATTGTCTCAAGAAAATGTTTTATTTTTAATACCCTCAAACACCAACTTAGGCATACCTCGTTTCAAAATAGGCCATCATCACTGTCAATCGTGAATGATAATTCTTCACYTTTTATCTGTGAAAAGTCCAGACTGTGTATGCATGCCAATCATTTGATCTCAATCAGTTTCATGGGAATATGCATTTAGATCTGCTTGAATTACTGTTTGGTGAGCAAATTAGAGCAGATGGTGTTAAACTGTTAGTCTTTGTTGTATTTTGTTTTAATCAAAGAATATATCCTTCCTTGTGGACCGCGCTGTTGAGTGTTGGCCGCATTAGGAAAGAAATGTGACTATTCAGCTTCAGCTAACCATCATAACATCTCACTAGAAATTAAGAGGTGTTTTTGGCGTAAAAGTAGCATTACGCCAAAATAGTAACTATGCTATGCTTTTGTATTAGGCTGTGTTATGTAAAATACTAATTCATCATTTTAGGATCTTGTGGGACATTGATTCAGATTCAGAAATAATTTTCCAGATAGATTTTTCCCAGCTCTGTGTATTCTCAAATTTGAAAGAGTAAGGGAGTGCCGCTCCCTCGTGTTCCGGCAGCATTACTCCCCTGGTCTCTGTATGCATCTGTTTGCTGAAGTATTGAGCAGTGAGAGGTATCATAAGAGATGCCTCCGTTATCTCCACTAACTCTTACCATGCTCCCTCCACAGCTGTTGTTCGGTGTGCATAAGGTTCAGATGAAGTTCCTCCACCTCTTGAGCACAGAGGCCAGTCAGGACATTACCTTCCACTGTCTGAGTGACCCTCCCTTCAGCCCCACAAACACCTACAGTGCTGACGACCCAGGACAGGAGTATCAGGCCAGACCACCAAGGTTCAGAGGATGGAACGGACAGATGTTTGAGGCAGACAGTCTACTTGAACCTCACATGCTACTAGACGAATGCAGGGTAAGGAGCCGGAGAGAGGAAGAGATATATGATGCTTTCACTTCAGACCTGGGCCTGCATTCATAAAGCGTTTCAAAGTAGCATTGCTAATCTAGGATCAGGTCCTCCCTGTCCATGTAATCTTATTCATTATAATCTAAAAGACAAAACTGATCCTAGATCAGCACTCCTACTTTGAGACATTGTGAATACGGGCATCCATTGTGTGTCAATGACTTCATGTTGTATATTTTCCCTTCTAGATCCAAGATGGCAGCTGGCACCAGTCACGCTTCTTCTTCCATACTCAGGACAGCTACGAGCTCCCCATCATTGATATACAGGAGCAACCTTTGTCACAGTCCAACGATCTTCGCCACCTCGAGGTGGGACCTGTCTGCTTCCTGTGAGGTCATTATCCATCGCTAGCCTGCCTGTCCAAAATATAGACTATAAAAAAAACGAGCATGGCATAAGCAGGCCAAAATGGCTGCTTTCCAAACCAAAGAGAGATCTCTGTACGCCCAAGCAGAGTTGGTCAGGTCTGCTCCCCCACTTGGGAGACCCTTTATGGAGTGTTAGCGAGTGACAAACGCCCTGTCCAATCGATGGCAGACGTCTGTGGAAGAACTCAGTCCATAGGAAACTAGGCCAGCTTACAGTAAGATGGCCTCAGGAGAGCAGTGTATACCAATATTTATCAAATAAATGTGTAAAGTGTGTCTGTTTGMTTTTTGTTTTTCAAAAGGTGCTTGAGTTCGTTGGACAGTTGGTCCCTGAACTCAGGACAGGGCTCATCCACACAACACCGTCCTAAAACTCAAATCCTGTGCCTCGCTCCCTACTGCCCACCCCCATCCWCCTTCTCCCCCATATTCACCCTACCAGCCATCCTCAGAACGGGCCTAGCTATCCGAAGGAAAGCTCTAGGGGCTTTGTAACAGGAATACTGTACAACAAAAGCTTCCTAAGAGTGCAATAGCTTGTGAATTAAGAGTGAGAGATTTCATATTGCAATTTCAATCAAAGGTCACCCGCCAGCTCGGACCGCCATTTTGTTTATTTTTAATGTTTGAATCTGTTGTCCAACACAGCTGGACGTTTACACCTTGGGTAAGTCCAAAATGGCACCATATTCCCTATGTAATGCACTAGGTTTAACCAGGGCACATAGAGCTCAAAAGTAGTGCACTATATCGGGAATATGGTTCTATTTTGGACACTGCCCTTGAAAGACGGTGCTCTACCTCTTGCTTGTATGCCTTCTAAGTATAGGTGCTAGTGTCAAGTAATTGTTTGTCCTTATGTACCGGTTACATCAAGATCTGTATCTGTTGTAAGAGTACTTATTTGAAATTTATATGAAACATTTGTTGATGAATTACATATTTTTTAGCTTTTACTCTTCATTTTATTTGGTAGGTGGTAACGTAACCTATCATTGGTGCTGCAACAGACACAAGAGCGTGAGACATCAGTGAGTTGTGAGACATTTTTCCTGTGTATATTTTGACATTATATGGTTGATTATTTATATCCTTTGTTTTTGTTCACATTACTGTACCCCAATAAATTATACTCTCAGAGATCTATTTGGTCAACTCCAACTTAGTCCAAATAACTATTTATGTAAAAAATGGTATTTGTATACTATGTACACACATTATGTGACTGTTCATTGTATATGTTCACATTCACTACAATGGGGGTTGATAGCTCATACTGGCAGCTAGCATAGGCCAGAGTCAGAACACATCAGAAATAGCAATGATCTTGTTCTTAAGTTATGTTACGTTGAAAAAAGTGTAATTAAATAAGTAAATGCTCTCGAGGAATAAAGTTAAAATTGTGTAAATATGAAATATATTGACATTAAATAAATGATATGTTTTAATCCCAAAATAGTAAATACCGTCTTGTTATTTCATTGATGTTCATAACAGTATTTCTGAAGTCCAACAGTGACCTGGTTAAAAACTGCAATTAMAGATAGCTACTTATCATTAGCAGCACAACTTCAGATTTCCCATAAGTCTGTATTATTTTTCCAAATTCTGAGAAGTCCAAGTCCAACACGCCCCTCTGGCATCAAACTTGAAAATCTGTTTTTCATTGAAATGGTTTGAATTCTTGACATCCACTCTCCCAGTTCCAGCAACATTTAAACTTTGCTGGAAGCTGTATAGATACTGGTAACATGGAGAGTTACTGGTAATAAGGAGMTTTTTTCTGATTTAAAAACAATGCATGCAATGTAGGCTACATATAAACATCACTTGGGCTTTTCCTTCTTAACACAATACTAGCATGGACCTTTAAACTTGACATAGATGCTATGGCATGACAAGCACTGTTACCATGGATAGGGACAAAGCAAATAAACTATGAGAAACAAAATGGCTGACTTCTCTTGAGATAGATACTAAGAACAGTTTGGATTCAGATGTTTGCTCTTGTTTGACCCGCCTTGGATACTGTTGCATTTGTCTCCTCCCAACAAAGATACAAGAAAAACAATGCATATTTTGTTATTTTCTTTTCATTAGACATCAGCTCATCTCTCCTGGGCCTGGTCAGTGTGGGTTAGAAAGGCTTTAGTGTAATAATGGTCAGCTTCAGTCCTCAGAACACAGCTCCTATTGGTGTACATGGGCCTACACACACACTCAACACAGAGTAAGAGAGAGAGGCTGGCTGACAGGCTGACATGCAGCACATGATAGAGAGAGGGGGGATCTTCCACGCATCAAATGTCCTATATTACATGAATACCAACACCAGGGGGCGCTTTTGTGCATTGTCAAGACAAACCGGAATACATCCGTCACATCTTTTCTCCACGTGTAGCGGAAGACGGTAAACTTCAGACTGCTTTGATTGAAACAGAGCTTCGAGAGAGTAATTTCTAGAAATGTGTACAAGTATGCTGCCTTCGGTGGATACAGTCGGAGCTTCTGAAAGCCACGTCGAGAATGACAGTCTGGGAGACGAACTCAAAGGAAAGAAAATAAAACTATCCCTGGAAAAGTAAGAAGGCAGCTAGCTAGCTAGCTAAGCTAACGCTTGGTGGGCTAGATGTTGTCTAGCTCAATAACACAGCAAGCTAGCTTACCTAGCCATAGTGATTACTACTATCTTACCTTGCTATGTCTCTGAATGTATGTAAAATAATTGTGGCAGGTTATATTTGTCGCTAAAATAACAAGCTATCAGGAAAGCACATGGGTTACCACGTGCTGTGATGTCCACGCCCCTTTGAGTCTGGCGATGTTGAGTGTTTGTTGAACATAATTTATTATTTAATCCCTACAGTTGTGGTGTGTGTGGTTCTGAAGTGGCGAATTATAGATGTCCCGGCTGTCTCAAACACTCGTGCAGGTAAGAGGAGAGACATCTGGTGCATCTCAATAGTATAAAGTGACTTGCTCTCCCTTTATTCATGTGCACTGATAGGAAAGACAATGGGAAGCTCTCAATTCTATATTCCTCGTGTCCTTTCTTTTCGTCTCCTTCTTAAAACTCAAGCTGTTTATAAGACTATGGCTGTGTGTCCCCCAAACGGCACATTTTCCCCTATAGGTCTATTGCACTACTCAGGCTCTGGTCAAAAGTACTGCCAATCAGCCCTGGTCAAAGGTAGTCTACTATATAGGGGAAATGGTGCCATTTGGGGCTTAACCCATCTCCCCTGGTGTTTAACAACCTCTACTTATTTTAATATCAAGATGGAAACAATTTATCTTAAGGTTTTTATAACAATGTCAGTGTTTAATTATTATTTTTTAAATTAAGATTTGGTGGTGGGCTAGACTGCACCTCCAATGTCAGAAATTGATTGGGTAACCCTTCTACAGCCAAGACGACAGTAAAGCTGAAAATCCTTTGGTTAGGCCTAGGCTATGTAACAAAAATGTAAAGGTAGACTATTCTTGAGCGCTGTCTGTGTAGGTATGTGCAAGTAAGACAATTGTATCAGTGTTTTTGAAAGATGGACATGTCCAGGTGATTAATCTCAGCTGTGGTATGAAGGTATCAAATCCAAGTCCCAGAAAGCAAGTGAAGCCTACTTAGAAATACCTTTCAGCTTTCAATCTCAGCCTGAATGGCACTATCAAAATTGCTCCTTCACATCTCAATAAGATTTAGAGGTAATTTGCACATTTCTCAAATGGCTCCCAATTGTTTTGGGCAGCCATTGACATTCCCCAAATAGTTTGTGGAGATGGTCTGAAAGACCCCTGCCAAGTACCTCTCTGTCAGCAAGTGTCTGAAATGGATTGTGATTTGTGAATATCTGTGTTTGGATCACATCCCAACTGTTCATTAAAAGAAACAAGGCCCCTAGAGAGAACCACACCAAATCCCTTGACATTATTATGGATGTTTTCTTTTAGAGACCGCAGTCCTACCACGGATGAAAATGGGACTACAGATTCAAATTAGCTACACTACATATGTGGACACCTGCTCGTTGAACATCTCATTCCAAGATCATGGACACTAATATGGAGTTGGTCCCCCATTTGCTGCTTATAACAGCCTCCACTCTTCTGGGAACGCTTTCCACTAGATTTCTGTATGGACCTTGCTTTGTGCAAAGGGGCATTATCCAGCTGAAACAGGAAAGGGCCTTCCTCAAACAGTTGGCACAAAYTTGGAAGCGCAGAATCATCTAGAATGTCATTGTAGAATTGTCTATAATGTCATTGTATGTTATATCATTAAGATTTCCCTTCAGCGGAACTAAGGGGCCTAGCCCGAACCATGGAAAAACAGCCCCAGAACATTATTCRTCCTCCACCAAACTTTAGTTGGCACTATACATTCGGGCAGGTAGCATTCTCCTGGCATCTGCCAAACCCAGATTCGTCTGTCGGACTGCCAGTTGGTGAAGCGTGATTCATCACTCCAGAGAACGTGTTTCCACTGCTCCAGAGTCCAATGGCCGCAAGCTTTACACCACTCCAACGCTTGGCATTGCGCATGGTGATCTTAGACTTGTGTGTGGCTGCTCGGCCATGGAAACCAATTTCATGAAGCTCCTGACAAACAGTTCTTGTGCTGACGTTGCTTCCAGAGGCACTTTGGAACTTATTAGTGAGTGTTGCAACCGAGGACAGAGGATTTTGACGCGGTTCAGCACTCGGCGGGCCCGTTCTGTGAGCGTGTGTGTCATTCCACTTTGCGGCTGAGCCGTTGTTGCTCCTAGACGTTTCCACTTCATAATAAACTCAGCAAAAAAAGAAACATCCTCTCACTGTCAACTGTGTTTATTTTCAGCAAACTTAACGTTTAAATATTTGTATGACCATAAGATTCAACAACTGAGACATAAACTGAACAAGTTCCACAGAAATGGAATACTGTGTCCCTGAACAAAGGGGGGTCACAATCAAAATTAACAGTCAGTATCTGGTGTGGCCACTAGCTGCATTAAGTACTGCAGTGCATCTCCTTATGGACTGCACCAGATTTGCCAGTACTTGGTGGAAGAGTGGGGTAACATCTCACAGCAAGGCACCTGCAAGATCCCGGACATTTCTGGGGGGAATGGCCCTAGCCCTCCCCCTCCGATCCAACAGGTCCCAGACGTGCTCAATTTAGATTGAGATCCGGGCTCTTCGCTGGCCATGGCAGAACACTGACATTCCTGTCTTGCAGGAAATCACGCACAGAACGAGCAGTATGGCTGGTGGCATTGTCATGCTGGAGGGTCATGTCAGGATGAGCCTGCAGGAAGGGTAGCACATGAGGGAGGAGGAGGATGTCTTCCCTGTAACGCACAGTGTTGAGATTGAGCTTGTTGTCAATGCAGGCAGTCTGATGATGCTGTGACACACCGTCCCAGACCATGACGGACCCTCCACCTCAATCGATCCCACTCCAGAGTACTGGCCTCAGTGTAACGCTCATTCCTTTGACAATAAATGTGAATCCGACCGTCACCCCTGGTGAGACAAAACCGTGACTCGTCAGTGAAGAGCACTTTTTGCCAGTCCTGTCTGGTCCAGCGACGGTGGATTTGTGCCCATAGGCTACGTTGTTACCGGTGATGTCTGGTGAGGACCTGCCTTACAACAGGCCTACAAGCCCTCAGTTCTACAAGCCAAGCCTCTCTCAGCCTATTGCGGGCAGTCTGAGCACTCATGGAGGGATTGTGCTTTCCTGGTGTAACTCGGGCAGTTGTTGCCATCCTGTACCTTTCCCTCAGGTGTGATGTTCAGATGTACCGATCCTGTGCAGGTGTTACACGTGGTCTGCCACTGCGAGGACGATCAGATGTCCGTCCTGTCTCCCTGTCGCGCTGTCTTAGGCGTCTCACAGTACGACCATTGCAATTTATTGCCCTGGCCACATCTGCAGTCCTCATGCTTCCTTGCAGCATTGCTAAGGCACGTTCACGCAGATGAGCAGGGACCCTGGGCATCTTTCTTTTGGTGTTTTTCAGAGTCAGTAGAAAGGCCTCTTTAGTGTCCTAKGTTTTCATAACTGACTTTACTTGGCCTACTGTCTAAGCTGTTAGTGTCTTAACGACCGTTCCACAGATGCATGTTCATTAATTGTTTATGGTTCATTGAACAAGCATGGGACACAGTGTTTAAACCCTTTACAATGAGATCTSTGAAGTTATTTGGATTTTTACGAATTATCTTTGAAAGACAGGGTCCTGAAAAAGGGACATTTGTTTTTTTGCTGAGTTTAGTAGGACTTACAGTTGACCGGGGCAGATCTAGCAGGGCAGAAATTTGATCAACTGACTTGTTGGGAAAGTGGCATCCTATGACGGTGCAACATTGAAAGTCACTGAGCTCTTCAGTAAGGCSARTCTACTGCCAGTGTTTGTCTATAGAGATTGCATGGCTGGGTGCTCGATTTTATACACCTGTCAGCAATGTATGTGGCTGAAATAGCCAAACCCACTAATTTGAACGGGTGTCCACATACTTGTGTGTATGTATATGTTGTATGTGGTTCCTAACAAACAAATACCATGGATGGGATGGATGAAAGGGCCCATTGGGCTGGTTGAAATGAATGCGTGTTTTAAGCCTTGAAGAATGTGACTGACTGCAAAACACCTTTCACATGTGTTGATTAGTATCTATTCTATGTAGGGAATGGAAGTCATCAATCCAGAAGAGGGGTTTCAACACATTACTGCACTGGTGTATGTACTGACCTGATCACCGGAGGTATAGCTTGGATTAGCTTAGGTCAAATAATGAGTGTACATTTGTGGACCTTGGGGTTAGTAATAATATAAACTAGCTAGTGTCAACCAGTTATAGGCCTAACTCCTTTATAGTTCCCATACCCAATCACTCCACACACAGTGAGTCTCAGGTGAAACCGACGTAGACGCAGAGGATTTCAATCTGTCAGAGGAGAGGAAGAGAAGGGTCTTCCTTCAGTGGCACACAGACATTTCCCAGCATGCAGTGAGACATCTCCAGACTGATTTACGCCTCCTCTCCATCATTCTGCCTTCTATCCCCAGTCTTCTGTTCTCCATCCCCAGTCTTCTGTTCTCCATCCCCAGTCTTCTGTTCTCCATCCCCAGTCTTCTGTTCTCCATCCCCAGTTTCTGTTTTCCAGCCCCAGCTCTTCTGTTTTCCATCCCCAGTCCTTCTGTTTTCCATCCCCAAGTCTTCTGTTTTTCCATCCCAGTCTTCTGTATTCTTCATCCCCAGTCCTTTCTGTTTCCATCCCCGAGTCTTCTGTTTTCACATCCCCCAGTCTTTGTTCTCCATCCCCAAGCTCTTCTGTTTCCATCCCCAGTCTTTCTCTTTCTCCATCCCCAGTCTTCTCTTTTCCATCCCCAGTCTTCTTTTTCCATTCCCCAGTCTTCTGTTTTCCATCCCCAGTCTTTCTGTTTCCCATCCCCAGTCTTCTGTTTTCCATCCCCAGTCTTCTGTTTCCATCCCCAGTCTTCTGTTTTCCATCCCCAGTCTTCTGTTTTCCATCCCCAGTCTTCTGTTTTCATCCCCAGTCTTCTGTTTTCCATCCCCAGTCTTCTGTTTTCCATCCCCAGTCTTCTGTTTTCCATCCCAGTCTTCTGTTTCCATCCCCAAGTCTTCTCGTTTATCCATCCCCAGTCTTCTGTTTTTTCCATTCCCCAGTCCGTTTTCCATCCCAGTCTTCTGTTTTCCATCCCCAGTCTTCTGTTTTCCATCCCCAGTCTTCTAGTTTTTCCATCCCCAGTCTTCTGTTTTCATCCCAGTCTTCTGTTTTCCATCCCCATCTTTCTGTTTTCCATCCCCAGTCTTCTGTTTTCCATCCCCAGTCTTCTGTTTTTCCATCCCCAGTCTTCTGTTTTCCATCCCAGTCTCTGTTTTCCTCCCCAGTCTTCTGTTTTCCATCCCCAGTCTTCTGTTTTCTCCCACTTCGTCCAGCCCACTTCTGTTTTCCATCCCCAAGTTTCGTTTCCATCCCCAGTCTTTCTGTTTATCCATCCCCAGTCTTCTGTTTTCCATCCCCGTCTTTCTGTTTTCCAATCCCAGTCTTCTTTTTCCAATCCCCAGTCTTCTGTTTTCCATCCCCAGTCTTTCTGTTTTCCATCCCAGTCTTCCTGTTTTCCATCCCCAGTCTTCTGTTTTTCCATCCCCAGTCTTCTTCTTCCATCCCCAGTCTTCTGTTTTCCATCCCCAGTCTTCTGTTTTCCATCCCCAGTCTTCTGTTTTCCATCCCCAGTCTTCTGTTTTCCATCCCCAGTCTTCTGTTTTCCATCCCCAGTCTTCTGTTCTCCATCCTTCCACCCCCAGTCTTCTGCTACCATGATGCAACTCTACCCATAGTGAAAGACGGGGTTCTGCTCTTCATTTTTCCAGACCTGCTGTTATGCAACACTGGTTTGCATGAGTTGAATTCAAAATGAGGTGCTTAGTTAAAGTAGTCACTTTATTAAGAAAATTGCAGAGTTTGTATTCTACAATGTGCCTAAATGGATGCTTTGTCCTTGGACAGACAGCTGATCCTGTGTCAGTCTGTTGTGTTCATGTATGAACCAAAACCTCTACACAGCTTCTTTTCTCGCTATAGTTCTAGTGCTGACTACCAGAAGAGCAGACTTTGATAAAATGTTATTTGTAAATGTCCTCTTTTATTTTTAATCTAGCTTGCCCTGTGTGAAGAAACACAAAGAGGAGTCAGGATGCAGTGGAGTTCGAGATAAGACTGCCTTCGTGGCCCTGTCCAAGATGGATGAGATGAACCTACTCAGCGGTGAGACACTCCCTCTGCTGTGTGTGTGCGCATGCATGCGTGTGTAACGGTCAAAGGTTTGTGGAAGGCATGACTCCCTGGAAAGCAATGATTGTTGCTGAGTGAATGGACTATCCTGGCTAAACAAAGATTCATTGAATTGTGTGTAACTGTGGTCTCCTTTGTGGCCCTGCTAGACTACAGATTCCTGGAGGACACGGGGAGGCTGGCAGACAGCGCCAACAGAGATTCCCTGGTCCGCGGCCCTCCTGTTAACTTTAGAGTAAGTCATTCATTCACCACCTCTCATTTAATTGATTGAATTTGTGATATATTTATATCAGACAACTCTACATGGTGAGGGAGAAACTCACATCAACCACAAGTTTGACAGTGGGACAGGCGGGGTGACGGACAGGCGGGGTGACGGAGTAGGATGATGATTCCTTCTATCGGGCTCACACCAGAAAGACTTGGAGAGTGTTATGCTTGTCTAAACCGCAATATTGATTTCTATTTTCATAATTTCTTTGTGTTTCTTGGAGCACACTAGAGCATTTCTAACAACTTGCCTCACTAAATCTTTTTTGGAAATGAATTCTTTATATGATTTAAATTGTGTGGTTTTGGGTTTTCTCTCCGTGCCTCCATGGCTCTTCAGGTAACTGTGGTTTGAGCAGAGCTGGAGCCCATAACCACAGACATTCATTGAAAATGGCACTTTCAGGGAGCGACTCAGTCTCCCAGCTCAGTCCTTACCTTACCTGGATTCATTTAAGACTATTACATGCAGAATTTTATAATGGCTTGAGGTAATGTGTTTTTGCTTCGGTCTGGTTCAGTGGTCACAAATCTATCAATAAAATAAGAATGATTCTTCTTACCGAAAGAGGGGGGAAAAGTCTGTTTGGCGAGTAATGTGAATGTCTGTCTGGGTTGTGGCCATCTATAACCTTTTACATGTAATGGTCTAATATCATACAAAAAGACTGTAGGAAGGAGCCCAGTGGTTTCTGATGGGGTACCTGAATAGCTACCTGTCAGTGTATCTGTTTAACCATTTTCCTCCAGCTAGTTGTAGTCATTATTAGAGGTCGACCGATTAATCGGAATGGCCAATTTAATTAGGGCCGATTTTTTTTAGTTTTCATAACAATCGGTTATCTGCATTTTTGGACACCGATCATGGCCGATTACATTGCATTCCACGAGGAGACTGTGTGGCAGGCTGAATACCTGTTATGCGAGTGCAGCAAGGAGCTGCAAGGTAAGGCGCTAGATAGCATTACACGTATCTTATAAAAACAATCAATCTTAACATAATCACTAGTTAACTACACATGGTTGATGATATTACTAGTTTATCTAGCTTGTCCTGCGTTGCATATAATCGATGCGGTGCCTGTTCATTTATCATTGAATCACAGCCTACTTTGCCAAACGGATGATTTAACGAGCGCATTCGTGAAAAAAGCACAATCGTTGTGTAACAGTATAACTTTAAACCGTCCCCTCGCCCCGACACGGGCGCGAACCAGGGACCCTCTGCACACATCAACAACAGTCACCCACGAAGCGTCGTTACCCATCGCTCCACAAAAGCCGCGGCCCTTGCAGAGCAAGGGGAAACCCTACTTCAGGTCTCAGAGCAAGTGACGTAACAGCTAGCCATTTCACATCCGTTACAGTTGCACGAATGTACCTAACCATAAACATCAATGCCTTTCTTAGAATCAATACACGGAAGTATGTTTTTTTTAAACCTGCATATTTCGTTAAAAGAAATCCAGGTTAGCAGGCAATATTAACCAGGTGAAATTGTGTCACTTCTCTTGCGTTCATTGCACACAGAGTCAGTGTATATGCAACAGTTTGGGCCGACTAATTTGCCAGAATTTTACGTAATTATGACATAACATTGAAGGTTGTGCAATGTAACAGGAATATTTAGACTTATGGATGCAACCCGTAAGATAAAATACGGAACGGTTCCGTATTTCACTGAAAGAATAAACGTTTTGTTTTCGAAATTATAGTTTCCAGATTTGACCATATTAATGACCTAAGACTCGTATTTCTGTGTGTTATAATTAAGTCTATGATTTGATAGAGCACTCTGATTGAGCGGTGGTAGGCAGCAGCAGGATCGTACGCATTCATTCATTCAAACAGCACTTTCGTGCGTTTGCCAGCAGCTCTTCGCTGTGCTTCAAGCATTGCGCTGTTTATGACTTCAAGCCTATCAACTCCCGAGATTAGGCTGGTGTAACCGATGTGAAATGGCTAGCTAGTTAGTGGGGTGCTCACTAATAGCGTTTCAATCGGTGACGTCACTCGCTCTGAGACCTTGAAGGGCCGCGGCTTTTGTGGAGCGATGGGTAACGATGCTTCGAGGATGACTTGTCAATGTGTTCCTGGTTCGAGCCCAGGTAGCGGCGAGGAGATGGACGGAAGCTTTACTGTTACACTGGCAATACTAAAGTGCCTATAAGAACATCCAATAGTCAAAGGTTAATGAAATACAAATGGTATAGAGAGAAATAGTCCTATAATTCCTATAATAACTACAACCTAAAACTTCTTACCTGGGAATATTGAAGACTCGTGTTAAAAGGAACCACCAGCTTTCATATGTTCCAAATTGAACATGTTTGATTATTTAATTGAGGCTAAATTGATTTTATTGATGTATTATATGAAGTTAAAATAAGTGTTCATTCAGTATTGTTGTAATTGTCATTACAAATAAATAAAATCGGCCGATTTAATCGGTATCTGCATTTTTTTGGTCCTCCAATTATCGGTATCGGCGTTGAAAAATCATAATCGGTCGACCTGTAGTCATTATGGTGCTAACCAAGTACTACTAAGGAAAGGGGTATCCTTTAAAATCAAGGTGAGGAGAATGAGTTATTGGGTCATTAGGTTCTGAGCCAAGAACAGCCAATTCTAGGTTACTTCCTATTTTTGTAGATTTTTTTGTTGTCAATTAACCAGTTGCTTAACCAGGTAGTTAAGAGCAGATGTTTGTTTATGTAATGTCCTTGCTCTCCGCTCTCGCTCGCTCTCCAGGCTAAGAGACTGACAGCCCAGGCGAGGAGGCTGAACATCACGTTGAGGTTCCTTCCCAACACATTCACCAGGAGCAGAGAGAACTCCACCATCTGTCTCAAGAAGTAGGTTCCTCTTAGACGTCAGGGCCATGTTCTGGAGGACACAACATACTAAAGTGTTTTATAACAGTTGTTTTTGGCTCAGCTAAGAAAGGCAATGTTTGTGTCCCCTCTTTAAGAGGACCTCTAAACATTCAGGTGGCTCTGACTTAAATCCAAAACCCATACTAGCACTCGACTGTATTTATAGGAAAGTTTAAAAACAACTTCTATGTTCAGTAAGGTGGTTGAGGATCCTTGTGTTGAGAGCAGAAGTGTTTCTCTGCCACAGGATGGCGCTCTTAAGTTTTCACAATTCCTCACATGCAACAACACTGTTGTTTTTAAAGGTTATGTGTCTGTGGGGCATCAGTCCTCTGCATGTTTATGAAGGCACTACTCAACTCTGTATACCTGGCATGTGCTGTTCAGTCTTTAAAAGGCCTTACGGCTCATTTGTGTGTGTGTCAGCTCAGGCAAATTTTGGACATYTGGGACAAAGACTTGAAGCAACATTTGATTAGTCACTGGTGTGGAGTAATGTATTGCTGCCTGTAGCCTTCTGACCGGCTATGTAGGCTAAACCAACCCTGTCCATATGTCCTGGCCTCTCTGGGGGCATCATCGTTTCCAACTTGTGATGTTTCACTGGACTTGGTGTGTTTCTATAGCAACCTGTTACCCCACCACTCATGAGTGTAAGAGACCTGCCATAGCCCTAATCCCAGACATGTTTTCCTTTGTTCCCCATTCCCTACATTTCTCATTCCTTTTCCATTTTCCTGGATTTCCTGCTGTGCTGCAGGTGGTCCCGTCTTTCCATATTTGACAACTTTTCCTGAAGGGATATCGTTCTGCTATTTCCTCTCTCTCTCGCTCCACCCCACATGGAAGGAAACAAACATTTAACCCACAAGTTAACTAAAAAAAACAGAACCTCTAATGTCAATCAAAGCTGTCCCTGAACGAAGTTAATGTTAACCAGTCCACTCTTTTCCATTCTAAATATAATTCCCCTCAGGCCAGTCTGTCTCTCTGGCGTTTGTAGTTCTAATTTGTGCGTTATTGCCAGAAGGTAAGACCGCATTATGTAAGGTAAGCAAAGTAGCCAGGCTCCTTTCTCTTCCGGAAGACATAGCCTAGTATCTGGTTTTACATATGGATGGAACACTGGGGGGGTTAATTTATAATTTAGGGTTAAATGCATAGAAATGAAATGACTGATGAATAAATGGTTATGGTTAGTGGTTACATCCTAAATATCATGCAGTCAGTGTGCATACAGTTCTATCTTGGGAGTTTTCAAGGAAGAGACAGTTTATTTCATATCCCTAGAGAATCCTCATCTAAGGATATCGACTAAACAGAGACTGGGTCTAAGGGTGTCGACTAAACGGAGACTGGTCTAAGGGTGTCGACTAACGGAGACTGGGTTAAGGTGTCGACTAAACGGAGACTGGTCTAAGGGTGTCGACACGGAGACTGGTCTAAGGTGTCGACTCAACGAGACTGGGTTCTAAGGGTGCGACGCAACGGAGACTGGGTCTAAGGGTCGATCAACGGAGACTGGGTCTAAGATGGTGGTCGACTAAACGAGACTGGGTCTAAGGTGGTCGACTAAACAGAGCCTGGGTCTAAGGGTCGACTAAACGGAGACTGGGTTAAGGGTGTCGACTAAACGGAGCCTGGGTCTAAGGTGTCGACTAACGGAGATGGGTCTAAGGTGTCGACTCAACGGAGACTTGGGTCGAAGGGTGTCGACTCAACGGAGACTGGTCTAAGGGTGTCGACTCAAACGGAGACTGGTCTAAGGTGTCGACTCAAGGAGACTGGGTCTAAGGGTGTCGACTCACGGCAGCAGCAGGAGAAAATGGGTTTGAGAATGTACTTGGTGCATTAATAATAAGCAGAGGTTTGAGCAGTGTGACTGCAGATGGTTAGAGACATTCATGCTACACACACATGCTGCCAGAGAGGGCCATCATTACACACACACACACACACACACACACACACACACAACACACACACACACAGCAGCAGAGAGAGCAGTCCTTACACACACACATACACACAGACAGAGAGAGGCAGTCCTACACACACACCACACACACACACACACACACACAGACAGAGAGAGAGAGGCAGTCCTTACACACACACATACACACAGCCAGAGAGAGGCAGTCCTTACACAACACACACACACAAGACGAGGGTAATCATAATTAGCGGCCAGCTATAGAGGCTTTTATCCTGGGCTTAGGTGTGTGCACAGCCACATGCACGGGCGTGCTTGCGCCTGCCTGCCCCTCCCTGGTGACTGATGTCAAAACAGGTTACGGGTACACTAAAAGTGTTGAACTAGAAATGACAGGCCTGCGCAACTTTTTAAACCAATTCAACCAGTGGTACACATATGTAATAGTTGGCATGGGGAATAGTGCCGTTTGGAATTCACCCTGTACTCTTGTTCAAAAGTCAGCTGATTTATTTGTGGCTTCACTGGCTTGCAAACAGATCAGTTCATTTTTTTAATGTAATAATTTGAATTGAAGTGTGGTTTGGAAATGTTTGCTGGCCTCCTGTTAGCAATGTTTTGTTCCCTTCTCTCAAGAAGAAGCTTGTCAAAGTTTTGTTCTCTTCTCTGCTGAAGAGTCAGCTTGGCTAATGTTTATCATCTTTCTTCCCCTTTTGTTTTACTTTTCTGGATGGAAGACAAAACTGTTACTTACTAGCAATTGATCAAATACACACACACAACCGTTCAAAAGTTTGGGGTCCCTTAGACATTTCCTTGTTTTTGAAAGAAAAGCAAAAAKAAGTGTTCATTAAAGTAACATCAAATTGATCAGAAATAGTGTAGACATTGTTAATGTTGTAAATTACTATTGTAGCTGGATCCAAGTTTATCATTTTAAAAGGCTAATTGATCATTAGAAAACCCTTTTGCAATTGTTAGCACAGCTGAAAACTTGTTCTGATTTTAAAGAAGCAATAAAACTGTCCGCCTTTAGACTAGTTGAGTATCTGGAGCATCAGCATTTGTGGGTTCGATTTACAGGCTCAAAATGGCCAGAAACAAAGACCTTTCTCTTGAAACTCATCAATCTATTCTTGTTCTGAGAAATTAAGGCTATTCCGTGCGAGAAATTGCCAAGGAACTGAAGACCTCACACAAAGCTGTGTACTACTCCCTTCACAGAACAGTGCAAACTGACTCTAACCAGAATAGAAAGGAGTAGGAGGCCCAGGTGCACAACTGAGCAAGAGGACAAGRACATTAGTGTGTCTAGTTTGAGAAACAGATGCCTCACAAGTCCTCAACTGGCAGCTTCATTAAATAATACCTGCAAAATACCAGTCTCAACATCAACAGGGAAGAGGTGATTCTGGGATGCTGGCCTTCTAGGCAGAGCATGAGCTCTGGTTGGGGACTCCGTGTGTGTGTGTGTTACATACACACATTCAAAAGTTTGGGGTCACTTCGAAAGAAAAGCCCTTTTTTTTCTTGTCCATTTAAAATAACATCAAATTGATCAGAATTGGTGCTGTTTCCCTTTTATTTGTGGGAGCTAAAGTCACCTTCTGAAATGACAATGCAATGATATTCTGTCCGCGATGGCTGTGTTTCTGCATTTAGAACCCCATAATGCCATTGCCACCCCATTCACCTAGAGTCTTTAACAATTTCATGCAAGGGGGTATAGCAGCCATACACAGCATGTGTAGCAGCTCATAGGTGCCTGATAACCAGCTATCGAGCCAGCCATTAGGTCATTCATTTAACTGCAACCCACGTGTTTGATAAACATTGTGTTTGTGGAATCCTTGTTGGCAGTTTGTTTGGGCACACATACTGATGCTGGCTTCTATCAGTTGTATAATATTCTTCTATCTGCATTTACCCTCCATCTCAGCGCTCTATTTTAGAAATGATTACAGTGTGTGAGGTCACTGCGTTGGTAGATATGTTATTTGTTATGCGTCAGGGKCTCAAGGCTTCCATATGTTTTCATATTATGGATGCCAGTTGTTAGGCTCTTGTTTGTTATACAGTACTAAATATAGAACATTTTAATAATAAAGTTTGTCATGGAAACAGAACTTAGACATTGAGACCATGGAACTGTGGTTGCCATAAGTTTGTGCTTGATAAGTGTTGTCGTAGTGCTGCCCAGTGATATGACAGGAGAGAATAAGACCGGCCACTTGAGACTGATGAGAGATGACCTGCTTACGAATGATAGGAGCCCACTTCTGCACTAGGCTCTGCGTGCGTTCGCGCACACACCATTTTATTAATTTACACACACAGTTTGAAACGCCATGTTATTTCCAGGGCTCTGAGGTTTTTAGGTTGTTCGAGTTCAACATTTTGTCCTCCAGACAAGCAAAAAAAATTATAATGAATTTAGAGCACACAATATTACTTCCAGAGGCTTCAAAACCACACTGATCACAAGCTGTTCTGCTGCAGAATGTAGAAATCTGCTGTTTGATTCCCCTTCTTCCAAGCCCATTCCCCACTGGGTTGTTGAAAGCAACAAGAGATTTGTAGGAACCAGGATTTGGCTTTAGCAACAACGAGTCCAACTAGAAGTTATCGGTCAGTTTTTTTGTGTGTTAGTGTTGGGCAGGTGGACTGTATTGGTCACATACACATGGTTAGCAGATGTTAATGCGAGTGTAGCGAAATGCTTGTGCTTCTAGTTCCGACAGTGCAGTAATATCTAACAAGTAATCTAACAATTCCACATCTACRTAATACACACATCTAAAGGGATGGAATAGGAATATGTACATATAAATATATATGGAAGAACGGCATAGTCAAGATGGTATAAAATACAGTATATACATATGAAATGAGTAATGCAAGATATGTAAACATTATTAAAGTGACTAGTGATCCATTTATTAAAGTGGCCAATMATGTTATMTATGCAGCAGCCTCTCTCTGTTAGTGATGGCTGTTTAACAGTCTGATCTCCTTGAGATAGAAGCTGTTTTTCAGTCTGTCGCAGCTTTGATGCACCTGTACTGACCTCGCCTTCTGGATGGTAGCATGGTGAACAGGCAGTGTCTCAGTTGGTTGTTGTCTTTGAAGATCGTTTTGCCCTTCCTGTGACATCGGGTGCTGTAGGTGTCCTGGWGGGCAGATTGTTTGCCCTCTGTGATGCGTTGTTCAGACCGCACCACCCTCTGTAGAGCCTTGTGGTTTTGGGCYGTGCAGTTGCTGTACCAGGCAGTGATACAGCCCAACAGGATGCTATCAATTGTGTATCTGTAAAAGTTTGTCAGGGTTTTAGGTGACAAGCCAAGTTGAAGAGGCGCTGTTGCGCCTTCTTCACCACATTGTCTGTGTGGGTGGACCATTTCAGTTTGTCTGTGATGTGTATGCTGAGGAACTTAACTTTCCACCTTCTCCACTGCTGTCCCATCAATGTGGATATAGGGGGTGCTCCCTTTGCTGTTTCCTGAAGTCCACGATCATCTCCTTTGTCTTGTTGCCGTTGAGTGAGAGGTTGTTTTCTTGACACCACACTGCGAGTGCCCTCACCTCCTCCCTGTAGGCTGTCTCATTGTTGTTTGTAATCAAGCCCACTACTGTTGTGTCYTCTGCAAACGTGATGATTGCGTTGGTGTGCATGGCCACGCAGTCATGGGTGAACAGGGAGTACAGGAGAGGGCTGAGAACGCACCCTTGTGTGGCCCCAGTGTTGAGGATCAGCGAAGGGGAGATGTTGTTTTCTACCTTCACCACCTGGGGGTGGCCCGTCAAAGTCCAGCACCCAATTGCACAGGGAGGGTTTGAGACCCAGGGCCTCAAGGTTAATGATGAGCTTGGAGGGTGCTATGGTGTTGAATGCTGAGTGGTAGTCAATGAACAGCATTCTTACATAGGTATTCATCTTGCATAGACACCATGGCTGGAAGGTAAGCAGGAATGCAAGTTGAATGGGCTTTCAATTTGACATTTCTTGATGAACTTGACTTATTYCTGCAGACAGAGACYGGCTGACAGACAGACAAGCAGGGAGACAGAAGACCTATGCCATGCTCTCACTGGGCAGTCAGGCAGTATGTAAACACAAGCTAGTCTTACTCAACTTGACATGTCATCATTCCACCATCTGCCCATTTTTGTCTGTATGGAAAATGCTTGTTGAGTTTCTCTGTGCCATCTTCACTTTTATGACTGACCGTGAGTGAATGATACCACATATTCCTGTATGCAACCCTGGCTCAGCCTGAGGTSCATGCTCGCGCCTACACAGCCCTGCCCACCCCCTTTTCCATTGGAGAAAATAGTTTCCTTTCACCCTCAATGCAGAACAATGCCCAAACACCTGGTGTTCCTCCTCTGACTTACCACCCCCCCTTCCACCAAGCCCAGTCTCTGCCAAGCCCAAGCAAACACTCATAAATTCCTCAGCAGCCTAGAGGGGGATGGAATAGCTCTGCACCTGCATAGGGAATCCCCTCAAACCCTCCCCAACCAACCCCCACTACTTCCTGCTTGCCCCCCCTCACACCCAGCCTAACCAACCCCCACTGCTGCCTGCTTGCGCCCCAACCTCCCCTTCTGCCCACATCAAGTGGAAACTCATAAGCACATTTTCATTGGATGTTCTGCACACTTCTCATTTTTTTCAACCCTCCATCTCGCTCTCGCTCTGTGTGTTGCACCCCAGAGATTCAGGACCATAGATGTAGATAGACATTGTATCTGTTCCATTATGGCATCTGTGAGAGCATTGATAGTGCCATTGAGGCCATCTCCATTTTGAATTAGTCKATTTTCTTCGGTGGAGTTTTATGGCGGACTACATCTAAAAAGTTGAATTGCCGCACACTTCTGGATTCAAATGAAAAAGAAAAATATACTTTATGGGGAAGAAATAACTTACTCCTCACAATTAAATAGTATGTCACCCAAAAGAAAAACAAAACTCTCACTTCTTCCATCCTTCAAAGTTCCATATCTCCCCACTCAGGCTCTGGACATGAGATGTTGGTATGGTTTGTGACAGCCTTTTATGTAAATCCTTCACKGAGAAGTCCTCTAATCCCAGAAACTGCATCCACAATTTCTGGACTTTGGCAGTGCTGTTAATCACCATAGCCATGAAGACCACAAAGTCTGCCTTAACCTGTAGAATATCTGGATCCTGCCAGATACCATGGACCCTTCAGAACCATTCGCTCCCTCAATCCTCTAGACAGCCGCTGCATGTGATTATGTTCTGTTTGGCCCTGACCTTAGCCACCTTATTCTCCTTCACCCTCGTTGGGCATTCCAAAGATGTAGCAACATGGTTCCCACCATAATTGCAACATTTCACACAATCAATACTGATACCACATTCAATATGGTCTTCTCCACAACTTTCACACCTTGTATTCTTTCTTCTACAGACAGCGATCACAGACAGCGATCAGACTGCATCAATCTTGGGACAAATGCTCTGACATGGTAATTCATATAACGCAACTTGACCTGGGTAGGGAGGGATTCTCCATTATTTTACTACTTCTGAGTTGGCAAACAAACTGAAAGGGTGCATACTGCCACCTGTAGTGTGTTGTCTGAACGGGTATAAAGGAAAGGTTTGCGATTTACTGCCGGCCACCTGCAATTATGGAATGTTTCAAATCAAATTTTATTTTGAGTTTTAATTCATTGGCTGATCCCTCCTGATGACCCAGATGAAATCATGTGATTCTTTCTRAACCCATAAAGTCKCACCCAGTTGACTACTTCAAAATGGTGAAAGTCCTCAAACATGGTGAAAGTGCCCATGCTATAAATAAGCTATAAGGCCCAAGGGGGTGTAGAATATGGCCAATATACTGGCCATATACCACAAACCTCCGAGGTGCCTTATTGCTATTATAAACTGGTTAACAAAGTAATTAGGGCAGTAAAAATAAATGTTTTGTCATGCCCATGGTATACGATACCATACCCATGGTATACCGCGGCTGTCAGCCAATAGCATTCAGGGCTCAAACTACCCAGTGTATCATGAGCTTTTGGGCCCTAGAGTACTCTCAATTTTTATGGTCACAGTTGTGTTGCGCGTGTGTGTATATATTACACACACACACACACACACAAGTATGTGTACACGGCAGAATCCACTCATTTGAAGCAATTTCAGCCACACCCGTTGCTGACCGGTGTATAAAATCGAGCACACAGCCATGCACACAGCCATGCAATCTCAGTAGACAAACAATTTGAAGGGGGTATCCACGTACTTACTGAAGAGCTCAGTGACTTTCAATGTGGCACCATCATAGGACCTTTCCAACAAGTCAGTTCGTCAAATGTCTGCCCTGTTAGAGCTGCCCCGGTAAACTGTAAGTGCTGTTATTATGAAGTGGAAACGTCTAGGAGCAAGTTCACAGAACGGGACCGCCGATTGCTGAAGTGCGTAACGCGTAAAAATCATGTCTTCAGTTGCAACACTCACTACGAGTTCCAAACTGGAAGCAACGTCCGCACAAGAACTGTTTGTCGAGAGCTTCATGAAATTGGTTTGCATGGCCGAGCAGCCACACACACAKGCCTAAGATCCTCATGCTCAATGCCAAGCGTCTGCTGGAGGGGTGTAAAGCTTGCGGCCATTGGACTCTGGAGCAGTGCAAATGCGTTCTCAGGAGTAATGAATCACGCCAAATCTGGGTTTGGCGGATGCTAGGACAACGCAATCTGCCCGACTGCATAGTGCCAACTGTAAAGTTTGGTGGAGGAGTAATAATGGTCTGGGGCTGTTTTTCATGGTTCGGACTAGGCCTCTTAGTTCCAGGGAAGGGAAATCTTAACGCTACAGCATACAATGACATTCTAGACGATACTGTGCTTCACACTTTGTGGCAACAGTTTGGGGAAAGCCTTTTCCTGTTTTAGCATGACAATGCCCCCGTGCATAAAGCYAGGTCTTATACAGGAAGGGTTTGTCGATCGGTTTGGAAGAACTTGATTGACCTGCAGAGCCCTGACCTCAACCCCATTGAACACCTTTGCAATGAATTGGAAAGCGGACTGCGAGCCGGTTCTAATCGCCCAACACCAGTGTCCGACCTCACTAATGCTCTTGTTGCTGAATGGAATTAAGTCCCCGCATAAATGTTCCAACATCTAGTGGAAAGCTTTCAAAGATGAGTGGAGGCTGTTATAGCAGCAAAGGGCGAACAGTAACAGGGGTACCAACTCCATATTAATGCCCATGATTTTGGAATGAGATTTTTGACAAGCAAGGGTCTACATACTTTTGGTCATGTAGTGTATGCCATGGTCATCCCCATGACAACTCGGACTCAATCCACACATCGAGCTAGACACATACATTAGTCGTACATTGGGGTTAAATACTTTTTCTATGTCTCTTGAATATAAAATAGTTTGTTTTAGCTCAGAGACAAAGCGCTGGTGTCTGCAAGCAGACCACTACCAACTGCTGATTTTGAAAATGTTATTATTTATCGTTTGTCTCCCTCTTTCTGTTTTGTCCTTTAGGGAGAATCGTTTCCTATGGCACCTGCAGCTCCTGTTCCCTCAGAGCAGCTCAGAGTTCACTGAGAGAAGGTGAGTGGTGTGTGTGCCTGCCTMCCTACTTGTCCGGTGGCATCTCTGCCAGAACAGTCTTTAGGAACCCTGTTAATACCAGTTGATGTCAGAGTCCAGGGGTTGGAACCTGCAATAGAGAACAGCCAGATCCTTGGACAGTGACTTTACTGTTGCCAGAGGATTGTCTCAGCACCCATGTACAGTGGGGAGAACAAGTATTTGATACACTGCCGATTTTGCAGGATTTCCTACTTTCAAAGCATGTAGAGGTCTGTAATTTTTTATCATAGTACACTTCAACTGTGAGAGACGGAATCTAAAACAAAAATCCAGAAAATCACATTGTATGATTTTTAAGTAATTCATTGCATTTTATTGCATGACATAAGTATTTGATACATCAGAAAAGCAAAACTTAATATTGGTACAGAAACCTTTGTTTGCAATACAGAAGATCATACGTTTCCTGTAGTTCTTGACCAGGTTTGCACACACTGCTGCAGGGATTTTGGCACTCCTCCATACAGACCTTCTCCAGATCCTTCATGGTTTTGGGGCTGTCGCTGGCAATACGGACTTTCAGCTCCCTCCAAAGATTATCTATTGGGTTCAGGTCTGGAGACTGGCTATGCCACTCCAGGACCTTGAGATGCTTCTTACGGAGCCACTCCTAGTTGCCCTGGCTGTGGTTTCGGGTCGTTGTCATGCTGAAGACCCAGCCAGACCCATGCCAATGCCTCTTACCTGAGGGAAGGCGGTTGTTGGCCAGATCTGAGAACAATGGCCCCATCCATCCTCCCCTTCAATACGGTGCAGTCGTCCTGTCCCCTTTGCAGAAAACCATCCCAAAGAATGATGCTGTCCACCTCCATGCTTCATGGTTGGGATGGGTGCTTGGGGTTGTACTGATCCTCTCTTCCCTCCAAACACGGCGAGTGAAGTTTAGACACAAATGCTCTGTGGTCTCAATCAGACCACATGGCCTTCCTCCATTCCTCCTCTGGATCATCCAGATGGGTCCATTGGCAAACTTTCAAGCAGGAGCCCTGGACATGCGCTGGCCTTGAGCAGGGGACCTTGCGTGCGCTGCGGATTTTAATCCATGACGGCGTAGTGTTTTACTAATGGTTTTCTTTTGAGACTGTGGTCCCAGCTCTCTTCAGGTCATTGACCAGGTCCTGCCGTGTAGTTCTGGGCTGATCCCTCACCTTCCTCATATAATTGATGCCCCACGAGGTGAGATCTTGCATGGAGCCCCAGACCGAGGGTGATTGACTGTCATCTTGAACTTCTTCATTTTCTAATAATTGCGCCAACAGTTGTTGCCTTCTCACCAAGCTGCTTGCCTATTGTCCTCTAGCCCATCCCAGCCTTGTGCAGGTCTACAATTTTATCCCTGATGTCCTTACACAGCTCTCTGGTCTTGGCATTGTGGAGAGGTTGGAGTCTGTTTGATTGAGTGTGTGGACAGGTGTCTTTTATACAGGTAACGAGTTCAAACAGGTGCAGTTAATACAGGTAATGAGTGGAGAACAGGAGGGCTTCTTAAAGAAAAACAACAGGTCTGTGACAGCCGGAATTCTTACTTTTTGGTAGGTGATCAAATACTTATGTCATGCAATAAAATGCAAATGAATTACTTAAAAATCATACAATGTGATTTTCTGGATTTTTGTTTTAGATTCCGTCTCTCACAGTTGAAGTGTACCTATGATAAAAAATGACAGACCTCTACATGCTTTGTAAGTAGGAAAACCTGCAAAATCGGCAGTGTATCAAATACTTGTTCTCCCCACTGTATCTTCTAATGGTGAGGATGATTGGTGATGTAGATCGTTAGCCCTCTGTATTAAAACCACTCCAAGAACGTCATCGATCTTCATCACGGTTTGACTCATGTTTGGTTCCTTGGCACTTGATTGGTTGGTTGTTCACTCTCTTTTTCTGTCAATCCTTTCTTGCCRTCTCTCTCTCTCCTCTCCATCTCTCCCCAGGGTGTCCGATGACCAAACACTTAAGCAGATCCTCACCCCCTACATCCACCCTACAGAGTCGGAGCCAGTGAGACGACAAAAGTAAGAACACACCACTCTTGTATAATCTACTAATCGAATTAAACAAATGTCCAAAACAATCCAAACAACTGGTTGAGCTACTGGTTGAGCTACTGCTCTTGGAGAGTATTTGAATAGCTAGTAGTATCCACGCCTTCCTGATCTGCTCGGTTTGGTTGTTTGCCTCTGTCTTTCCTCCCAAACAGAGCCTGCRTAACGACTGCCTCACCTGTCCTCCAGGTGTTCAGTAGTTGGCTATGGCTGAAGGTCCATCAAGTGATTTTGCAAGCTAGATAACAGAAAGCTAGAAACAYAGCAAACCAAGATAGACTGGTTCAGAGAGAGGAATGTCTCTGAGCTGTAGCCAGGGCCCAAATCTAGCTGGAATCTACATGCAAACAACATAATGGTCTAACTGTTTKATTCGAGATTTTAAGATATAGAAATTAAATTAGCTTGTGGTTTTGGGTCGGTCACTGTGTAGTCTACTCAACAGCAGGAATAGAAAGTTAACAATGTGGTAATGGAGTCTGAAATCAACACCAGTTAGATGGGCAGTTTGGATGACCTACTTTTTCRGTTGTCTTGCCTGCTGTTTTCTCCTGAAACAGCTAAACAAACACAACCTGACTGCTTGACGCCACATGCAGTGTGTTAAGTACACTGCATTCTCACGTTCCACAGTCAACAGGAGTGGGGCACACAGCTAATTATATTTCAGTGAATTACATGTAACTGCTGTTGAAATGCTGATCACTAATAGAGACAAAGTGAAACATCGCCAGTGTGACATACAAAAGCTGCAATTTCATTTACAGTTCTACATTTTGTCCTTGAAGACAAGAAGTCATCACATTTTCTTAAAGTTGTCTTCATTGTCAATGGGGACAACCTTGCTCTCTGTATCACGGTAAATATTTATACAGTTGCTATAACATGCAAATGTTTTGGGGTTGTCTCCTACTGCAGTCAGACCAGCTGTAAATCAAGTCTGTCTGCCATAAGGAGCCCTGTACGACAGGGCTCATATTGTATTAAAGGACAAATATAGAAATGATTAAACACCCATGGTGAATTCATTAAGCCTCTGTTACTGTTCCCCAATCCAGTCCAAACTATCGTTTGACGATTTGTCTTGCAGGCTGCATAACGTTGAGCGTGTATAATTGCATTAACGTTAGGGGGTTTTCTCCCGTGAGAAGTATGCTGAAGGAAATGTGTATTTTATTTCATGATATTGCTGTACATTTCTTGTGGTTTTGTGCCCTAAAACCCTATGAAATTGGATTTGGTAGATCAAACCCCAAGGACTTATTTTAGCTGTGAGTAGCTCAGTAGTACCTCAGTACAGCGAGCGTGCAGTTTAAAGCYTTTCCTCGTCTGCCAAATMAAATACTTTTGGTCATGTAGTGTATGTGGACACCTGCTCGTCAAACTTCTCGTTCCAAAATCATGGGTGTTATTATGGAGTTGGTCCCCCTTCGCTGTTATAACAGCCTCCACTCTTCTGGGAAGGCTTTCCACTAGATGTTGGAACATCTAGTGAGGTCGGGCACTGATGTTGGGGGTTTAGGCCTGGCTCACAGTCTGCGTTCCAATTCATCCCAAAGGTGTTCAATGGYGTTGAGGTCAGGGCTCTGCAMGCCAATCAAGTTCTTAGGCTTGTGTGGGTGCGGCTGTTCGGCCATGGAAACCCATTTCATGAAGCTCCAGACTAACAGTTCTTGTGCTGACGTTGCTTCCGGTGGTAGTTTGCAACCCGGTGTTGAGTGTTGCAACCGAGCYCAGATGATTTTTACGTGCTGAACGCTTTAGCACTCGGCGGTACSGTTCTGTGSGCTTGTGTGGCCTACCACTTCGCGGCTGAGACATTGTTGCTCTTAGACGTTTCCACTTCACAACAACAGCACTTACAGTTGACCAGGGCAGCTCTAGCAGGGCCGAAATTTGATGAACTGATGACGGTGCCACGTTGGAAGTCACTGAGCACTTCAGTAAGGCCATTCTACTGCCAGTGTTTGTCTATGGAGATTGCATGGCAGRGAGCTCGATTTTTATACACCTGTCAGCAACAAGTGTGGCTGAAATAGCCGAATCCACTAATTTGAGAGGTGTCCACACACTTTTGTAATTATGGTGTATCTAGGTATATTCAATTAAAATGTGCTTATCAGCAGGGGGAGAAAGCTAACATTATTACGATGGAGAGTGAAATTGTAAATTATGCAATGAGCTATATGCCATTTAAAATGGAGTGAGACACTCACTGTGGACAATGACGTCCCTTTCCATACAATACTTGATCACAAATCATCCTCACGTTGGTTGGAAACGACTACGAAGTCTGGCATCGCAAGCAATTCCTCCGTGCCAATTATGTGGCAACGCTCCTTGTGGTTAACTGGCATCATGCACATCGATTCCATAACTGTATGGATTCTCTATAAATGTTTTTGTTTGCTCAAAGAAGCAGAATGCCATCAATCTTGTCTGGTGGTTGGCTCGTTGTTAGTAAATGGAATACAGATCGTTTAGACCACTATGTCACCGTTGGCCCCCGACACCTCCCAGCTGTGTTGCCTTCCTTCCCTGGCCTGACTAGTACGATGGATSACACTGCTTGGTCTAGGCTCACAGTACAGTGACTTTACAAGGAATGAAGTGAGAGCTTTAACCCTTGTCCCCACAGTGGGAATGTTGTGCAAAAGGGACGACTGAACGACATAATAAACTAAACACAATGTTTCCTTTTAATTTTAGATTACCGGCTGCCAGAAAAAGGCAATCAAAAGAAAGTGAGAATTCAATTTTGGTAGACGAAAAATACCATCTATCGTTTTTCTCCAGTGGCCTTTTTTATTTGGATGTGATTGACTTGGGAAGAACACGCTTGAAATGCAGTAATACAATAACATTTACATACTATGGGGACAGTATACTACTTCTCACCTCTCTGTCCCTAACTCTCCATCTTTCCCTTTAAAAAATATTTGAACCCAACGCTGCCGCCTCGACCCCGCGCTCTCGCCACGCGCTGGCTAAGGACCTTAGTCTGGCCTCTGGTTCCCAGTGTAGACTGTCTATAGGCGGCTCAGGCAGCATGTTAGTCACCTGTAGCTCTGAGAGTCCCAGTCTGTAGCTGAGAGAGTCCCAGTCTGTAGCTGAGAGAGTCCCAGTCTGTAGCTGAGAGAGTCCCAGTCTGTAGCTGAGAGAGTCCCAGTCGCGCTCAGTCATTGTTTTGTGACCTCTCGTTGACCCCTCTTAAGAAAATAAGTGCAAATGTGTGCACGTCTAAACCCTATCCACAGCCCTGTATTACTGTATGTGTGTCTCTATATAAAAGCTGGTTTTGATACCTTCTCGAACCTTGACCCATTTTCATTTATGTCTTTCAGGTTGAAYATGTACGTCCACAGCCCATTTGATCACGTCAGGGTCTTCATGAAGGCTGAGGGCAGGAAGGCCAACTCTGTGAGGTACGAATTACTCTAAAGCGAAGAGAATCTCCAMTGAAAGTGCTTTTTTTTGTCCAGAATTTAGCTTAATATGGGTCTGGGAAACTGATGTTAAATGTACCCAAATTGGTCCTCAGTTCTCCTATTAACAGCACTGTCCATTCCATTGATATTAATTAATTGTCTCATCAGATTGTTCCAGCAACCAAAGTTCTAATAAATTTCAACAAAGATTTGTAATCTCATCAAAAGTGTTGTCAGAATCCTGTCAGCACTCAGGCATTCTGTCCATGTGAGCGTTCTGTTTCCGCCTGTTTCGCCGGCCTCGCCACTCTCGTGACGGATTTATCCCGCATGTATGAAATCGCCTTAATGGGTTTATGAACATGACATCACTCGCCTTGTAAATTCCTGCTGAGCTACGCAGTGCGAAAGCAGAGCTTTTCATTTCCCCCGGCCTAATTCTTTGTGCTGTAATTCCAGTTGATTCCACATTTTGGGAATGCCGTTGATCATCTGGACACAGACATACTTTGTGTGGGAAGGGGATGGTGCTGGTTTTGATAGCACCCATTTGCTTCGCCCAGTCCTTGGCTGTCACCCATTTCCACTTAGTCATAGAGAAAGTTGATCTTCTACACTCATAACCTGCTGTGCCCTCTGACCCCACAACTTCAGTCTACAAATCAACCAGCCCCCTTACTTACCCTTCTAATGTGGAGGTACTTGTTCTTCGCATCGCAATTAGCATCAACATGACAGTGAGTCTCCCCCGGCCCATATCACTCCTGAGATGGTCCTTTAGGTTACTTACCACAAGCTTCACTCATTTGATCTACACGTGTGCACATGGGTGGAGTGGGATTTTTTGGGGGGAGTAGTGGACACCTTTTGGTAACCTGATATCCTRGCRGGTCCCACTCCCATTCACAAGGGGGCGATGCCAACGTTATCTCTATTTTTATATTTTGTGAAAGCAAGGACAAGTCACCTTCCCTTGCTAGTAGCAGCCTGGCTAGTCATCTTTAGCTTATGTTTTTTAACGAGGCTATCTAGTAGCCTTTTTAGCTTCCCACATCTCCATGTGAAAAGAAAATCTGATCATAGTTGAAAAAATATGCCCTGACAAATATTCTTATACCTGCTGGTGTAACCTAAAACATTTATCCCAGTTTGATATGCTGTTTGTGTATACATTCTGATAGCAGCTAAAAATAGAACATGTTTTGGTCATGGAGAAAAAGCACATGGCTAGCTGGCTACAATAGCCTGGAATCATTAGTTATTACAAAGTACCTTTTTGGGTGGATTCTTGTTTGGTTTACAGTCGCTGAGATTATATTTGGTTATCAATGCTTTGATGAATAGCCTGTAGACCAGATCAAGGAACCAAGCAACAACACTGCCCCCATGGCTGCAGAAGGAATGATACGGCGTGTCTCAATTGTCAGGTAGTAAAAAAGTACGTTGAATGCCAGAGCGTATTACAAGGATCCGCCCCTTTTTGTGATGAAATTGACATTGCAGCACTCCGAGTCTTGCGTCTGCCCAGAGCGTGTAGTAAGCTTTAGTCCTTTAGTTAGTAATGGGTATCCCAGGAGGCTCCTCTTGTCAGTCATCTCGGACTCTTTTCTCTATTCTTTTGGATACAAAGTAAGTATCACACACTCCCTACCCTATACACAGACCAGGGGCATCAGATCCCRGTCAGGTTATATACGCGTAGTGAAAACGGCATGTTAAACTCCAGGATTTTCTACGAATTTTCACCCTTGAATTGTTTCCCTGGTGTGTGTAGATTCCTCCAGCCTTGAGGCCTTGTTGCTCACTAGTCCAGTCAGGATACACTATTAACCGTGGGGCTGTGGGTTGTGCTGTAACCTCAATCCTTAAATATGAGTGTGTACTAAATGGCATCCTATTCCCTACATAGRGCATGGCTTTTGGCCAGAGCCCTATGGCGCTTGATTTAAAAGTAGTGCACCATTTAGCTAATAGGGTATCATTTGGGATTCAGCCAGGGTGTAGATGAGAGGGGGGAGGAACAGCTGGTTAGCAGCAGAAAAGGAAAAGCAGCGACCTGCCCCCTGCTATGACTAATGGAGATATTCATCCATCAGCACCACGTCCTCTCACCAACCTACTGCCTGTTAACAACACATACACAGGAAGATGTGGGGGGGACTAGGGTAGGAGAGGTGTTGCAAACTTCAGAAATGTGTTCCTGTCAGCATTATGGTAGACGTCAGTGAAGCGCTGAGTGTGTTAATGAGTTATGTTGCATTACCCTAGCGGCTAGCCCACCCCGCGACACAGCGCCAGCTAGTACAGTAGGGAGGAGAACAATACCAGAGGTGTGACTCTTACTTTCCCTATTAGCTCATCACCCCCCCCACACACACTATTAATGGTCGTTGGTATAGGGCTCTATAATGGCCTACCATTACGTGCGGCATTTTACTTTTACTTAGTGTTTATGATCAACATTATGGTGTTTTAGTAGGACAGACATCTCCCGTGGCCAAGGTGGAATTGGCTCATAATATCAGCAAGGTACAGTTACATAACAGGGCAGAGGCTAGAGCAGGGTATAATGGGGAGGGGAACAAGCCAACTGTAATATGAAGAGGGGCCCTGGGCTCCTGACCGGGGTCACATCCTATTGAAGGGCTCCCAAAAGGCGCTCAGTGCCTCCCAAGCATGTCTGGGCCACCCAGTGCATCCGTCCTATGCAACCCTGTGATTACATGTTATGATGTAATTCTGTTCGCTGGGACTGAATACACAATATGGCTAGTTTTACCTATAGTACACTTTTTGCTGTCTGATTGCTGTCTGATTCAGACCACCTAGAGGTGAAAGAAACGCACATCCATTTAGGTGAGGTGCTGGCTAGCGGAGTGGAACACTTTAAAAAAAATAAAGGAGAGCCGCACCCTCTAGGAGCTCAGATGCAAAAATATTTATGTCCAACGTTTCGACAGACAAGCTGTCTTCATCAGGGTATAATGACAGACACTGCGGGGCGACTCATTTATATAGTGTCAAAAGACACACAGGTGTCTTATCATGGCCGGGTATGGCCTGATATCATTGTATGCTATTTTAATATATGAGAATTAACCAAAGAACATAAATGGATAGCGTTCTATAATAGATACAATTTGGCTACAAACATTTACAATAGCATAATCACAAGAATGGCTTCAGATCAAAGTCTATGTTGAGACCGAAGGGAGCAAGGGTCTTTAAATGAAAGATTCAGACCACCTCCCTTGTTTTGAGGAAAGGCCCCCCGGAGTGAAGGACAAAAGGTTTTTGGATTAAAGCTGAAGGATGGGGCTGGAGAAATGTAAGCACTCTTCATATTTGGATCTATGCATGCAATGGTCGATGAGCTCAACATGTACTGTAAATGTTGTAGAATGCACCTTTAAGTTGGGGTTCATAGAGCACTGGCTACCTTTAGGTGGGCTGGGTTTGGTTCAGGTTTAAGCCGTGGGATTTGGACAGAACAGTACAGTCCATAGTTGGCCCCGGGTCATCCTGCGCCTGTGTTGAATTTCTTACTTGATATTCCTGGTAGACATTTTGTATGAATCAAATGAATGGCTGCTCCTGTACTAAATATAGCTGTGTAACCAGTAAACATCCTGAAGAGAAGCAGCCCGAGCGTCAAGAGCCCTGGCCTCCCGAGCGGAGCAGAGGTCTAAGACAATGCATCACTGTGCCACTGGAGATCCTGGTTCGAGTCCAGGCTGTCGCAGCCGGCCGCGACCGGGAGACCCATGGGGCGGTACACAATTGGCCCAGCGTCGTCCGGGTTAGGGGAGGGTTTGGCTGGCAGGGATGTCCTTTGTCCCATCGCGCACTAGCGACTCCTGTGGCGGGCCCGGCACAGTGCACGCTGACAGTCGCCAGGTGCACAGTGTTTCGTCCGACACATTGGTGTGGCTGGCTTCCAGGTTTTTTGGGCATTGTGTCGAGAAGCAGTGCGGTTGTGTTTCGGAGGACGCATGGCTCTCAACCTTCGCCTCTCCCGAGTCCGTACGGGAGTTGTAGGGATGAGGAAAAAGGGGGTAAAAAAAAGCCCTAACCCCTCGGGCTGGATGTTTATTTCTTTAATACCTTTTTGAAATGTTGATTTTTATTTCTGATTCATTCCACTCGTTTGGATCCAGAGAATTCCTCCCTCAGTCAGTCGCTGCAGAGTAGAGCAGAGACCCAATGAGCAGCTGGGCTGGCCAGCCTGACAAGGAGAAATGCTGCCTAGTTTAAAATATCAAACAGACACTCTGCAGAAGACAGTGAGGGGGGAAAGGGTAGTGTGATGGTTAATCATCTGTTTTCTCCCCTGGAGATGTCTGAGCCCCTTAAATCACAGGCAGCTGTAACGTTCCTTTAGTTACCCCATGACGCTCCTCCTCACACATTGTGATGTTCCAACCCTCTCCGTAAGGAGTCCGCATGCTTCCTAGCCGCAACAGTTCTTTATAGTTTGTGCATACAGTGCCTTCGGAAAGTATTCGGACCCCTGACTTTATCCACATTTTGTTAGGTTACAGCCTTATTCTAAAATTGATGAGGGGAAAAAACTAATTAATCAATCTACACACAATACCCCATAATGACAAAGCAAAAACAGGTTTTTAGAAATATTGCTAATGTATGAAAAACAACTAAAATATCACATTTACATAAGTATTCAGACCCTTTACTCGTATTGTTGAAGCACCTTTGGGCAGCTATTACAGCCTTTGTGAAGCACCTTTGGCAGCGATTACAGTTTGATCGGGTTCAAGTCAGCTCTGGCCCAGCCACTCAAGGACATTCAGAGAAGCCATGTGTGCTTAGGATCTTTGTCCTTTTGAAAGGTGAACCTTCACCCCAGTTTGAGGTCCGAGTGCTCTGGAGCCAGTTTCATCAATTTTCTGTACTTTGCTCCATTAATCTTTGCCTCGATCCTGACTAGTCTCCCAGTCCCTGCCTCTGAAAAACACCCCCACAGCATGATGCTGCCACCACAGCTTCAGCATAGGGATGGTGCCAGGTTTCATCCAGATGTGACACTTGGCATTCCGGCCGGAGTTCAATCTTGGTTTCATCCTACCAGAGAATCTTGTTTCTCATGGTCTGAGAGTCTTTAGGTGCCTTTTGGCAAACTCCAATTGGGCTGTCATGTGCCTTTTACTGAGGAGTGGCTTCCGTCTGGCCACTCTACAATAAAGGCCTGATTGGTGGAGTGCTGCTGAGATTGTTGCCCTAAAAAGTTCTCCCATCTCCACAGAGGAATTCTAGAGCTCTGTCAGTGACCCTCTGGTTCTTGGTCACCTCCCTGACCAAGGCCCTTCTCCCCGTATTGCTCAGTTTGGCTGGGCGGCCAGCTCTAGGAAGAGTCTTGGTGGTTCCAAACTTCTATTTAAGAATGATGGAGGCCACTATGTTCTTGGGGACCTTCAATGCTGCAGACATTTTTTTGGTACACTTCCCCTGATCTGATCCTTGACAAAATCCTGTCTCGGAGCTCTATGGACAATTCCTWCGACCTCATGGCTTGGTTTTTGCTCTGACATGCACTGTCAACTGTGGGACCTTGTATAGACAGGTGTTTGCTTTTCCAATTCATGTCCAATCAATTGAATTTACCAAGGATGATCAATGGAAACAGAATGCACCTGAGCTCAATTTTGAGTGTCATAACAAAGGGTCTGAATACTTATGTAAAAAAAATAAAAAATCTGGGGCTGTTTTTCATCATTTGGGCAGGCCCCTTAGTTCCAGTGAAGGGAAATCTTAACGTTACACCATACAAGGACATTCTGGATGATTCTGTGCTTCCAACTTTGTGGCAACAGTTTGGGGAAGCCCTTTCCTGTTTCAGCATGACAATGCCCAGTGCACAAATCAAAGTCCATATAGAAATGGTTTGTCGAGATCGGTGTGGAAGAACTTCACTGGCCTGCACAGAGKCCTGAACCCAACCCCATCTAACACCTTTGGGATGAATTGGAACGCGGACTGCAAACCAGGCCTAATTGCCCAACATCAGTGCCGACCTCACTAATGCCCTTGTGGTTGAATAGAAGCAAGTCCCCGCAGCAATGTTGCAACATCTAGTAGAATGCCTTCCCAGAAGGGTGGAGGCTGTTATAGCAGAAAATAAATGTAGCCTTTATTTAACTAGGCAAGTCAGTTAAGAACAAATTCTTATTTACAATGACGGCCTACACTGGCCAAACCCGGACGATGCTGGGCCAATTGTGTGCCGCCCTATTGGACTCCCAATCACAGCCTGTTGTGATACAGCAAAGGGGGGGACCAACTTCATATTAATGCCCATGATTTTGGAATGAGAGTATTCACATACTTTTGGTCATGTAGTGAATATTAGTTAGGCCTATATCATGTCTAGGTTATTGGTGATGACAGGGTAAGCTGGATGGGGTGAAATGGTTGAGCGTAGAGGCAAACCATGTGACTCCATAGGACTGCTAACCGTTTAGCATGATCTATTACCATCAAATTTTATTGGTCACACACATTGTTAGCAGATGTTACTGTGAGTGTAGCGAAATGCTTGTGTTTCTAGTTCCGACACTGCAGTAATATCTAACAAGTAATCTCACAATTCCCCAACAACCTAATACACACACACCTAAGGTAAAGGGATGGAATAGGAATATGTACATATAAATATATGGATGAGCGATGACCGAGCGCCATAGGCAAGATGCAATAGATGGTGTAGAATACTGTATATACATATGAGATGAGTAATACAAGATATGTTAACATTATTAAAGTGACTAGTGATACATTTATTKAAGTGGCCAATGATTTTGAGTCTGTATGTAGGCWGCAGCCTCTGTCAGTGATGGCTGTTTAACAGTCTGATGGCCTTGAGATAGAAGCTGTTTTTCAGTCTCTCGGTCCCAGCTTTGATGCACCTGTACTGACCTCACCTTCTGGATGGTAGRGGGGTGAACAGGCAGTGTCTCAGGTGGTTGTTGTCGTTGATTATGTTTTTGGCCTTCCGATGACATCAACTTTTTACACGCTACACGCTTCAGCGGTCCCATTCTATGAGCTTGTGTGGCCTACCACTTCGCAGCTGAGKCGTTGTTGRTCTTAAATGTTTCCACTTCACAATAACAGCACTTACAGTTGACCTGGGCATGGAGGGCAGGTAGTTTGCCCCCAGTGATGCGTTGTGCAGACCGCACCACCCTCTGGAGAGCCTTGCGGTTGAGTGCAGTGCAGTGCAGCCCGACAGGATGCTTTCAATTGTGCATCTGTAAAAGTTTGAGGCTTTTAAGTGCAAGCCAAATTTCTTCAGCCTCCTGAGGTTGAGGTGCTGTTGCGCCGCCTTCACCACAATGTCTGTGTGGGTGGACCATTTCAGTTTGTCCGTGATGTGTACACCAAGGAACTTAACTTTCCACTGCAGTCCCGTCGATGTGGATAGGGTGGTGCTCCCTCTGCTGTTTCTTGAAGTCCACCATCATCTCCTTTGTTTTGTTGACGTTGAGTGAGAGGTTGTTTTCCTGGCACCACACTCCCAGGCCCCTCACCACCTCCCTGTCTCGACGTTGTTGGTAATCAAGCTCACTACTATTGTCATCTGCGAACTTGATGATTGAGTTAGAGGCATGCATGGCCACGCAGTCATGGGTGAACAGGGAGTACAGGAGGGGGCTGAGCACGCACCCTTGTGTGGCCCCAGTGTTGAGGATCAGCAAAGTGGAGATTTTGTTTCTTACCTTCACCACCTGGGGGGCGTCCCATCAAAAAGTCCAGGACCCAATTGCACAGGGTGGGGTTGAGACCGAGGGCCTCAACCTTAATGARGACATTAGAGGGTACTAAGGTGTTGATTGCTGAGTTGTAGTCAATGAACAGCATTCTTACATAGGTATTCCTCTTGTCCAGATGGGATAGGGCAGTGTGATGGCGATTGCATCGTATGTGGATCTATTGGGCCAGTATGCAAATTGAAGTGGGTCTAGGGTGGCAGGTAAGGTGGTGATATGATCCTTGAGTAGTCTCTCAAAGCACTTCATGATGACAGACGTGAGTGCTACGGGGCAGTAGTCATTTAGTTCAGTTATCTTTGCCTTTCTGTACCCAAGACCAATGGTGGCCATCTTGAAGCATGTGGGGACAGCAGCTAGCTGGTCTGCGCATGCTCTGATGACGCGACTAGGGATGCCGTCTGGGCCGCCAGCCTTACGAGGGTTAACACGTGAGTAAGATATTTAAATGTMGSCKWMGYYGYYYYGGGGGGGCCCTCAGTCCTTGGTATTAGGCCCCGTCGGTGGCACTGTATTATCCTCAAAGCGGGCAAAGGTGTTTAGTTTGTCTGAAAGCAAGACGTCGGTGTCCGTGACGTGGCTGGTTTRCTTTTTGTGGTCCGTAATTGCCTGTAGACCCTGCCACATACGTCTCGTGTCTGAGCCATTGAATTGTGACTCCACTTTGGCCCTATACCGACATTTCACTTGTTTGATTGCCTTGCGGAGGGAATAACTACACTGTTTATATTCGGCCATATTCCCAGTCATCTTTCCATGGTTAAATGCAGTGGTTCATGCTTTCAGTTTTGCGCTAATGCAGCCATCTATTCACGGTTTCTAGTTAGGGTAGGTTTTAATAGTCACAGTGGGTACAGCATCCAATAAATGCAGTCTCATGATATATAGTTTGCAAAGAGTCCAGTGAAGTTCCTTGAGTGCCGTCGTGGTATCGGCTTGAGGGATATACACGGCTGTGATAATAACCGACGAATTCTCTTGGGAGYTAATATGGTCGGCATTTGATTGTAAGGAAATCTAAGTCAGGTGAACAAAGACTTGAGTCCCTGTATTTACGATTTATACCGTGAGTCGTTACTCAGGAAGCATACACCCCTGCCCTTCCTCTWTCCAGAGAGATGTTTATTTCTGTTGGRGCGACACATAAAGAATCCCGGTGGCTGTACCGACTCCYACAACATATCCCGAGAGAGCCATGTTTCCGTGAAACAGAATGTTACAATCCCGGATGTCTCTGGAAGGCAAKCCTTGCCCTTATTTTATCTAACTTGTTATCTAGAGACTGGACATTGGCGAGTAATATCCTCACCTCGCAGTAGGTGGTGTGCACGCCTTCGAAGTCTGACCAGGAGGCCGCTCCGTCTACTTCTTCTGCGGCTACGTTGTTTATTTTGGGCCGGCCTCTGGAATCAGATCTAATGCCATGGGTGGTGGTGCAAACAAGGATCRGCTTCGGGAAAGTCGTATTCCTAGTCGTAATGTTGGTAAGTTGACATCGCTCTGATATCCAATAGTTCTTCCCGGCTGTATGTAATAACGCTTAAGATTTTCTTGGCTAACAATGTAAGAAATAATACATAAAACAAAATACTGCATAGTTTCCTYAGGACTAGAAGCGAGGCGACCATCTATGTCGGTGCCATCTTGCGCATCTTGTCGGCGCTATCTTCCCTAACACGACAGGATTACACAGGCACTACTGATGTAATCGCAAAAAGAGAGTGAAACAATAGGAACTTCAAGGGCCGCAGTACTTTTGGTGAGATGTTATTGACTCGGGTTAAGCCYGTAGTTTCCATTCTCCATGAGGAGGGATGGGAATCAGCACTGGAGTTTTACTGTGCCAAACCATGACTCCTATCTCCATCAACCCTCCTCCTCGAAAGACTGACCAAGCCTCAGCAATAAAGTCATAGAAGGATTTTACAGCTAGAGCAGATAGGTTGTTTTTTTATTTTAGCTAACCCTTTTCCTAACCTTAACCTAATTATCCTTACCTGCTATGAAAAGTCCATTTTGACATAAGCTGTATCCAAACTAGACCAAACCTGTGTGGATAGAGATGAGCAGCGGCCATTTTTTGTTCACCTTGGGGGGGCCTGCTGGCTGCTATAGCTTCTGGTGGTTGTAATGTAGTAACACGTTTTGTTTTTTTGTTTAGGTATCAAGAGCTAGACATGGCAAAGACCCTGAAGGAAAACTTGAAGTTCAAACTTGTGATTGAGTACCCATTGCTACACATTGTTCTCAAGGACCACTGCCACAACTACCCACTGAAAGGACCAGGTAATAACAAGCACACCAACCACACCTACAGTAAGCTGCAAAGTTTTAATGTAACATTTCGCTAAGAACAACCTCACCAAGGCTGGTGTTAGTGAGGGAGCAGAACTCTGACATGATGAATTGGTCTATCCTTACATTAACATGACATCTCCAGTTAGTTTCATTAGTCAGCAGTTTGTTTGATATAGTCCAAATATATTTTGCATGTCAGCAATKAAGTGTTCAAGATGTGTAACTTTCAAAATACACATACAGCCGGTATGATGTATTCAATAATGGGWTAATTTAACAAATACCAAAAGKTAGTTTTCCTTTAATGTCCTGCAGTCTCCTAGTGACTCCATTATGACAACATGGTGCCCCAGATGAAATGTGTGTTCTGTGTAATGTCACACATACTAACACCTATCAGAAAGTGTCTCAAATATGATTCACGTAGGAACTGTTCAAATTATGGATGGGGGTTAGGGTTAAGTCAGTAAGGGAGAGTGGCCAGAATGTTGGTCGTCCTACTTAATCTCATAATCAAGACAAGTCTTACAGGAGGCTACGTCATACACAGACGCCAAGTTGAGGTAGTACATGCCCGGAGATGCCAATGTCAGGGACAGCAACAAAAACAAACAGTAGGTAGGCCTAATCAAATCACCACACTTGGCCTCGGTAACCCTATCAGACTCTTATCAGGGACCCAGAACAGATGGAGCCTTGAGGTCATTTTAGCTCGAGTGTGTTGCTAAGCTGTTACACTGTAACTCTAATACTTGTTCTGCTACTGAGAGAGTCTCACAACACTGAGAGAAAAGCCTGTAGGAAGTGATGAAGGGTAATCGGACCCTGTGGTATGCTGTCTGTTTCCGATAAGGCGGTGTTGCCAAGCTGTATCTCTGTAGTGTCAATTTTATAGTAACATTACTACTGAGTCACCACAACAGAGAGACGCCTGCATGAGGTGATAACACATCGGACCCTGTGGCGGAACAGCTGTGTATTTACAGAGAAGATCTGTTGTGGTCCTTACTGGCTCTGGCAGCTTGTTCTGTGGCAAGGATGGGCAACTGGCAGCCCCCCTTTTGAAGGCCCTCGGGTAAATCCCCCCCAACAGTTTTATCAGTCACTGATAATCACTCAATTAGCCCATGTCGGCTAACATTTTTTGGATTGGTAAGTTAGTCTATCGGCCAGCTATCTAAACTTGTAGTAATCAACCATCGATTTTGTTAGTCTCCCTCATATATTAAAYACTGCAAYCATTTCTTACCACCCTATGGCAAAATGTGTAGAATGGCASGAAATTAGCTGTAAAACRGCTAATTTTCCTTTCTGCSCCATGGCAAAATTAGTAGAATTGCATGAAATTAACTGTAAAAACATAACTAATTTCATACAAATGTTTTAAAAATGGTTTAATCTTTCCGCCTCATGACAAAATGTGTAGAATTGCCGAAAACTAGCTTTAAAACAGCAACTGCGGCCCCTCGTGTTCAGATTTTTTGCATCCCCCACCCCCATCAAAGTTGCCCATCCCTGGTCTGGTCAGTGAGTGACGGTCAGTCACGGTTCCTTTGGGTTGAGTCATGCCCTATGATAAGCCCCACTTCAAACAATGATATATTCCTACTAGCACTGACTGTTTAACTACTTTATTGGGGGAAAATGTACTTACTGTGATGTGGTTCTCACCCAGCTATCTTAAGATGAATACACAAATTTTAAGACGCTTCATATATAGAGTTGAAGTCAGAAGTTTACGTACACTTAGGTTGGAGTCATTAAAACTCGTTTTTCAACCACTCCACAAAGTTCTTGCTAACAAACTAGTTTCGGGAAGTCTGTTGTGTCATGCACAAAGTAGATGTCCTAAGTAATTTTTCCAACAATTGTTTACAGACAGATTATTTCACTTAATCACAATTCCAGTGGGTCAGAAGTTTACATACAAAGTTGACTGTGCCTTTAAACAGCTTGGAAAATTCCAGAAAATGATGTCATGGCTTTAGAYGCTTCTGATAGGCTAATTGACATCATTTGAGTCAATTGGAGGTGTACCTGTGGATGTATTTCAAGGCCTACCTTCAAACTCAGTGCCTCTGCTTGACATCATGGGAAAATCAAAAGAAATCAGCCAAGACCTCAGAAAAACAATTGTAGACCTCAAAGTCTGTTCATCCTTGGGAGCAATTTCCAAACGCCTGAAGGTACCAAACGTTCAACTGTTACAAACAATAGTACCCAAGATATAAACACCATGGGACACGCAGGCGTCATGCCCCTCAGGAAGGAAGACCGTTCTGCTCCCTAGAAATGAACGTACTTTGGTGCGAAAAGTGCAAATCAATCCCAGAAAGCAAAGGACCTTGTGAAGATGCTGGCGGAAACCGGTACAAAAGAATCTATATCCACAGTATAAAACGAGTCTTATATTGACATAACCTGAAGGCTGCTCAGCATAGGAGGAAGCCACTGCTCAAAACGCCATAAAAAAGACAGACTACGGTTTGTAACTGCACATGAGGACACAGATTGTACTTTTTGGAGAAAATGTCCTCTGGTCTGATGAAACAAAAATAGAACTGTTTGGCCATAAAACCATCATTATGTTATGGAGGAAAAAGGGGACGCTTGCAAGCCAAAGAACACCATCCCAACCGTGAAGCACGGGGTGGCCAGCATCATTGTGGAGGTGCTTTGCTACAGAAAGAACTGGTGCACTTCACAAAATAGATCGGCTCTGAAGATGGAAAATGATGTGGATATTTGGAAGCAACATCTCAAGACATCAGTCAGGAAGTTAAAGCTTGGTCGCAAATGGGTCTTCCAAATGGACAAAGCATACTTCCAAAGTTGTGGCAAAATGGCTTAAGGACAACAAAGTCAAGGTATTGGAGTGGGCTTCTTAAAGCCCTGACCTCAATCCTATAGAGAATTTGTGGGCAGACTTGAAAAAGCGTGTGCAAGCAAGGAGTCCTACAAACCTGACTTGGTTACAGCAGCTCTGTCAGGAGGAATGGGCCAAAATTCACCCAACTTATTGTGGAAGGCTACCRYAAACGTTTGACCCAAGTTAAACAATTGAACGGCAATGCTACCAAATACTAATTGAGTGTTGTAAACTTCTGACCCACTYGGAATGTGATGAAAGAAATAAAAGCTGAAATTAATCATTCTCTCTACTATTATTCTGACATTTCACATTCTTAAAATAAAGCGMTGATCCTAACTGACCTAAAACAGGTACTTTTTTACTAGGATTAAATGTCAGGAATTGTGAAACTGAGTTTAAATGTATTTGATTAAGGTATATGTAAACTTCCGACTTCAACTGTATTACTAAAATGTATAACAAGTCATCTCACTTTGTCAGCCTCATTCTTTCATTCTCTTCACATGGGTATTAATCTTGTGAKATGTTCTAATCAATTTTCTGAAAATGTTTACAGTGAAAAAGGAGCTTTTGGTCYTGGAGTATTTCTTCACATTGATATAACACTTTCGCGCCCCCTGATTCCTCACCCTCTCCTACAACAAACGTCCGCCGTATATTATTGCAAAGCTAATGGTCTGGCACGCCGCCTCATTTGACTAAGGCCCACTGAGCCAAATTATTTCGTCAGCGTAGCCAGACCCTGCCCGTGCAAATGTATAAGTGTGTGCATGTGTGTCTGTTAAGCATGGTGAGACTGCAGTATGTGTGTGTACGCAGSATGGCAACTCCCACATCCTGTTAACGATTGCCCACCACCGCCCTTTCATTTCAGTGGAGCCTGTGTTGGCCCATGGCAGTCCCATGATAGAGGGGGCATGGCGGGGTAACGGTCGGAGGGAGGAGGGGGGGACGGAGGTCTCACGGCCCCAACTGGGGCCACCCTTCCTGGGAAGCTCTCCTGAGACTGACCCACCCAAGAAGAAAAGAGCCAAGAGAGAACCAGAGGAACTTGAGGATGGGGAGATTGGAGATGATGATATTGAAGCTGATAAGATGGTCAAAGAGATTGTTGTTGCCCATGGTGATGATGATAATGGGGATGATGAGATGCCAGTTGATGGTTTCCATGGTGACYACAACCCAAATGGTGGTAATAACCATGTTGATACCCATTCTGGTGGTTGTTGTATTGGAGATGCAGTGATTGCTGCTACTGAAACTGTTGATGACAAATCAGAGGGGACCCAGAGAGAGTAAGGCAATGAGCCAGAACCTGCAGTCTGTTAATCTCTTGAGCCATTTCCCAGTCAATAGTAATGATAATATTAATATCGATCATGGTGCTAATGGTAATGACACTGGGTTTGATGTCAGTAAAAATTATGTTAAAGATGCTAGTGAAATTARTGAAGAGTTGGAAGCAGAGGGAGATTGAGTCTTGGCATGTTTTCTTTATGTAATCAGATGTGATTCAGTTGGACCCACTTATAAAAATGTCCTTGTTGCATTATTTACTCTTACAGTAGTGGTTATTTCAACAGCTAATTGGATTTTATCAACTAACAATGTTCATTTGTTTTTTGTCATCCTTTTTATTTGATTTTGTACATTATCAATTGAGATGCTTTCTTAAATAAAAAATAAAAACATGTAACATGAAGTCACTTTTTATTGACTGGGATATCAGACACCTTTTTGATTGCGTTGTACAGTAGCTACGAAGTCTGATGKATTTATTACAAGTTTTGAAATGGTCACTTTCATAGGATTCTGTCAAAGACAAAGTTGGTTAATTATTCGTTATAGTTGTTTAGACGTTTCTGTTGGAGTTCTAGACAGCCAGTATCTGTCATCATGCCCTGTTCAGATTCATCRGTCTCAKTGGAGCTTCTTTCTAGGTGGTTAACAAGGTTTAACCTGACTAATTCCGCCCATTTCATAGTTGGCTACAGAATCATCTTGCTTGTTACGTAAGTTACCAAAGCAACAAACTCATGTCTGTATTTTCTGTTAGAGTATAATGGTGATCTGAAATGTCTTCATTTCTCAGAACAAGAATAGACTGAGTTTCTGGCCATTTTGAGCCTGTAATCAAACCCACAAATGCTGATGCTCCAGATACTCAACTAGTCTAAAGAAGGCAAGGCAGTTTACAATTGGCTCATTCATCCCCCTCCTCTCCCCTGTAACTATTCCCCAGGTCGTTGCTGCAAATGAGAACGTGTTCTCAGTCAACTTACCTGGTAAAATAACGGTAAATAAATAATAATAAATAAATAAAAGGCAAGTTTTATTGCTTCTTTAATCAGCACAAGTTTTCAGCTGTGTTAACATAATTGCAAAAGGGTTTTCTAATGATCAATTAGTCTTTTAAAATGATTAACTTGGATTAGCTAACACAACGTGCCATTGGAACACAGGAGTGATGGTTGCTGATAATAGGCCTCTGTACGCCTATGTTTTTTATGGAATATCTACAATCAGCCGTTTCCAGCTACAATAGTCATTTACAAAATTAACAATGTCTACACTGTTTCTGATCAATTTTATGTTATTTTAATGGACAAAAATGTGCTTTTCTTTCAAAAACAGTGACCCCAAACTTTTGAACGCTAGTGTACGTGTGTGTGTTTATATTGGGACAGCATCAGCCAGTAGTGATACAGGAAAGTGTAGCTCTTCGATGGGAATTTGTGTGTGTGTGTTGTCATAACCTCTCCCAACCCCTATGGCAATGGTCAGATGTTGGGGGTGTGATGGCTCATTTTCCACAACTCACGCAGGGAGAGGTCACGGTCTCACAGACCGTGTCTCTCGCTCTCATTTACCAGCCAGTCATTACTCTAGTACTGCACCAACCTGCCAGACCTAGTGGTGGTAGCTATTAAGCCCAAGGGTTGTCTACTGGCTTTAGAGGTGAAGTGCTGGGCCTATGTCTGAATGCAAACAAAGACATAAAATAAAGCTGGGAGAAGTTGCCCACCAACCAGAATGTGCCCTCCACAGTTCAGCAGGGGGCATTGTGGGTTAGATGGAGAACGTAGAGACTGGTTGGTAATGTTTGTACAACACTGCATGCTGCTGAGAGTTTTGGTTTGGAAGTTCCAATTAACTGTTATCCCTTTTAGAGGTCTACCACATAGAACCGAGAGGATATCAGTGTTCTAGTTGTTTAGGTTTTCACATATTTTTGTGCCCTGCTAACCCATTTATACTTAACACATTTTTGATGTTCAACTGCTATTTTCTTGTGACCTTCTAGTCTAGATAAAGAGATTTAAGTTTATATCAGTACATTCTCCACCCGCATCGCAGTAGTGGGTCCCTACTGAACTCTGGGATAACAATTGAGAAACTTTTTTTTTTTAATTCTGTTATTCCTGACGTTTTTGTGTTCGCCTGTGATAAACTGCCTCCCACTGTTATAGCAGCTGGGTCTTACTTATCTATCTCAATAAATCCCCTCAGAAACCCACACAAAAACACTGCTTTTGTTTGTTTGCTGTTAAAAGTAAAATGTGCCATTTTTAGTCTGTTGAAAACACAAGGCATTTWGAAATAATTCCTCTGATCCAATTTCACAAAATTGCCCCTGGTATTTCTGAAGTTGGGTTTTGCAATTAATTAGGCTTGATTTGGTGGTTTGCGTTTAAACGACAATGCGTGCATAATTGTTTGTTTATGAGAGCAGCTTGGGGACCCAGCTACTCTGCTGTGGCTTGGTTCTGTTTGGGGGAGTGTYTGCAGAAGCACAGTGCATCTGCTGTGGCATGTACGGAGGCACGCGAAGGAGCTGTGGAAAAGTCTGCTTTAGCTCCAGAAGAGTGGTTTGCGTGGAGAGGAGGGTTGCTGCCCTGGTGCTTGTAATACCGTTTTCACACTGCTGTGCTGACCCAAAACATACTGTTCTATTTTKTTTTCCTATTGTTCTTTTCAGTATTAAAAATGTAGATGTACAACCAGGCCAGCGCAGTACAGATCTGCTCAGTAGTCTGAAAGTGCATGAATGACTGACAGCTCTTTGTTCCTCCTCCCTGGTCCGTCTTCCCTTTGTATCCTTGGTTGGTCTGTGTGAAGCAGATGCGTTTGGTGTTTGGGAAAGCCCTAAAAATTGTCAGACTCCAGCCACCCAAGTCATAGACTGTTTTCTCTGCTACTTCACGGCAAGCGGTACCAGAGCGCCAAGTCTAGGACCAAAAGGCTTCRTAACTGCTTCTACCCCCAAGCCATAAGACTCCTGAACAGCTAATCAAATGGCTACCCAGACTATTTGCATTGTCCCCACCCCCCATTTTTACGCTACTGCTACTCTGTTTATTATACATTTATAGTCACTTTACCTCTACCTACYTGTACATATTARCTCGACTAACCTGTGCCGCCGCACATTGACTCTGTACCGGTACCCGTGTATATAGCCTCCCTACTGTTATTTTATTGTTGCTCCTTAATTGAGATAT